>NW_008824808.1:3135458-3148195 GCF_000699105.1 Pygoscelis adeliae
TGCTGCAATAACATTATTTTAACATCAGTGTTTCCTAGTTCATTTGAACATTATCCTATGATGATTTTCTGTGAATATTGCTGTTTGCCTGTTCTTTCTTTTTTTTAATGCATGGTAGATGGAAATTCAGTGCAACCCGGGAATTCTTCTCTTTCTAATGTGCAAAAGCAGCTGTTTGAAGCTCATTATTACATGGCTTCAGCTTTTGTAGTGTTCCTGAAGAACACACAAAAAGTATTTGGAGCTCTCTTCTGACCACGTGATCTTCAAAAACGGCCAAAACCCCCTCAAGCTATAGAAGGAGAACTGCTCATCCACAAATGAAACTCCAGGCTACACAGGAACGTAATCCAAATTCTCTGGATTACATGTTTGAATGTGGTCTAAACAAGGCCCTTTCTTCAACTGTGTGTAGAAATAAAAAGAGTTTTAGTTACAGCAATCTCGAAACAAAAAAACTTTACCAAAAAATACTCATCTTTTGCAAAGATTATTCCCAGTTAGGACATTTCAGCATATGCTTAGGCCAAGTGTGGAAAAACATTTGCCTTCCCCAGTTGTAAGCAAGCGAGGACATTAGTATATACTAGAGATTTTGGTAGCGGGAGATAAGGGTTGGTACTTTGAAGCAAGGATACTACATGAAACTGATGTCCTGCATTATTACTGTGAAAATTTACTCCCAGCAACTGGGGAGCTACACAAGAAATGAAATAAAGACTTAGAAGAGTTTACCACTAAAAAGCTGTGGAATAAAGAAATAATTTATTCTTCTGTCAATCAAATTGTTCCTAGTAAAGGCTCCTTTTTACTGACTGAAAGAAAAAGGGATCACGTTGCTGTTGCCTTCAAATCCCTGTTGCTTAGCTAAAGCATAGCACTGAATTGAGAGGACAATGTTTGCGTGTTGTAAGATTATGGAAACTGTGTAATGGAAGACTGGATGTTAACTGGGTGAGTGAGTAGATTCTGAACAATAAAGCATTGGTGTATGACAGTAGAACACAACACTGAAGAGGTATCATATCACATGGGCTTCTCTAGACCGGAAAGGCAATGTAGGTTAGATGAAGTCAAACAGACAATGTTCTTTGCTGCTTGTAGCCTCAGAGGGAAGTTGCTGGTAGAAGAGATTTTTCTGAAATACTCACGAGCTGAGTTATTGATTAACGCTAGACATTCACCTCTTCAGATAAAATCCCAGTTTGCTTTGCCTGGTAGTAAGCAAAAATTAAATTAAAAGCCATTTTACTCAAATCTAGCTAAATAAATATTTTTAAAACTAAATTAATAGCGTTCCTATGCCAAGATTTTCCCTTTTTTTTGAGCATTATGGCCAGCCAAGGATCACCATCAATAAGACGACTATCCCTATTTAGATCAACTGGCAAACATAAACCCCATCTGTGTGTTGCTTAACAGGTGCCATTTTAGATCCATGGGGAGCAAAGCAAGCTTTGTACAGATGGACAGTCATTCATTGGACCCTTGCTAGCAGTAGAATATTTATTCAGCCACTGCCTGCCTACACGTTCAATATTTGAAAGAGCCAGTGAAAAACATTTCTGTTGGAATATTTTCATGAGAGGCGAATAGGAGGAGGAAGCAGAAGAAATTCCATTTAAAATTGTTGGCTTACATTCACTAACAGTCCCATTTTGATCAAGAACTGCAAGTTCTGGCGAGTGTTCTGGGGAGTCACTTGATGCTACCCAAAGGCTTTAATTATTAATAGAAATACTATTAAACTGTATACTTTTCATGGAAAGGAGGGGAGTTCCTTCTGCTGACAGCAGTTGTATAAATTGGAATGGAAACTGGCAACTGCCATCCAATATGCCAGGTAGTGAGGGACCCTTTTCTCCACTTAGGTCATCACTTCCTTTTTTTTTATTTTACAGATGACTTAGAGAACGGAGAGGAGGGTATATGAAAGTTTTAATTTATATAAATAATGAAAAGTTATGTGAAAGATGCCAGCATTTCAAAGTGTACTTTGCTAGGTCTAGTGAAAAACGGTCAGCCAAGCTGACTTGGTAGAGAAGAGGAAAGCCTTTTGCTGTGGAAAACGCTGCAGAAATTCTGTGAGTTACTGCGAGTATACTGTGCATGTACTGAAGTGATCCTCTTGTCTGCAGACTCACAGAAATGCTTAAGTGACTAATATAGTTTGCAATAGCAGCCTGCTAATTTTTCTGTAGTCTATGCAGGAGCATGGGCATACATACCTTTTATGCTGCTTAAGCTTAGTAAAGGCGTCTCCATGTAAATGACAGTAAGTCTCCAGTATGGCAAGGCAAGCAGCATGTTCTTGGAGTGAGACAGGTGAAGTGCTGAACCTGAAGCTGTGGTTACCACTACGTGCAGCTAGGTGAATAGTAATTCAACCAGTAAGAAACAGTCATGGTTTTGATGTTAAATATAGCACCCTTGATGTTGAACAGCATATAGACTCACAAAACCTAACATCATTTGTGGCAAGATACACTTGCAGACCTGCCAACTCTCAAGCACTGTGTTGAGCTTCCTCACCATGGCCGCTACCTTTTCTCCTACCACCACTTCTAACTCATGAAAAAAAGGAGTGCAAGATATAAACACTGTATGTTTGATGTTAAAAAGTGGCTTATGAGACCTTGGCCAGGTGCCAGGCGTTGCTGAACAGGGGACACATAACAAGATATTTATGTTATTTATTATTGCTCTCAAAACAGTCATAATTGCTTCAGGTTGGCCCTCAAAACTTACAGTCTAAATTTTAAGATGTGGCAAAAAACCCATGATGACAGCAATTGAATTTTAACAAAAAGCCAATTGTGGTGGACAAAATTACCATTTCTATTACTGCTATGATTAAAGTAAAAATATTACCAAAGAAAATGAATTTTTTTTAAGCTCTGGGGTAAAACAAAGGGACCAACGTTTGACATTTTATATTATTTCTCTAGAATCATAAAATCATAGAATGGTTTGGCTTGGAAGGGACCTTTAAAGATCATCTGCTCCATAATATACATTATAAGGCAATAAGGTCTCCCTGGAGCCTTCTCTTCTCCAGGGAGAACAACCCCAACTCTCTCAGCCTTTCTTCAGAGGGGAGGTGTTCCAGCCCTCTGATCATCTCCGTGGCCCTCCTCTGGACCCACTCCAACAGGTCCATGTCTGTCTTGTGCAGTGGACCCCAGAGCTGGATGCAGGACTCACGAGAGCAGAGCAGAAGGGGAGAATCACCTCCCTCGACCTGCTGGCCACACTTCTTTTCATGCAGCCCAGGATACGATTGGCCTTCTGGGCTGCAAGCGCACATTGCCGGCTCATGTCCAATTTTTCTCAGACCTTTTTGTGCAAAGGTAGCATCCTGGGAATTTAGAAAAGAAAGATTTTGCATCTACACCAAGCTATATGTAGTTTATAGAGATAGTACTTGCAGGTAAAGAAAGAGTCAAAAAAACCCCAAACAACCCAAAAACCCACTTTCTGGTTGTTTTCAAATTTAAAAAAGGGGAACACCAAATCACAGTAGAAAAAAATTATAGTATATAGTTTGCATTTACCTAAAAAAAGTGTTCAGGAAGGGCATGGGATTCATTCTCAGAAGAAAGCATTCAGGGTTAAGTTTTGAAAGTGCCCAGGAAGACACAGTTCTCATTGTACCATGAAGAGTTGCCTGTACTAAAGTCACTGTCCAGTCCAGTCACTGGTGTGCATGCAGTAGCGTAGACTCAGCATAGATGAGCAAACTTTGCCCATGCTTTATTCCAGGGTTTAAAAAAAGGCCCTGATCAGAATTATAAATATCTATTTGTACAGGTGGGGCCTGTTAAGAATAGAATGCGAATCAGGTTTTCTTATAGGCCAGCAAGTCAGAGCAAGAGGTGGAAAATAAGGGGCAACCAGAGGCATTCGTGTTACATTTTAGAAAAAGAACTTCTGAGAGTATTTGTAAAGGACTCAGCTGTGGCTGTCATGTTTCTGACATTACCCCACTGGGCTTTTCTAAACCATATGCATTCATTGGTCAGAGATAGAGAGGGGGAAGTTGAAATCAGCACTAAATCAACACCATAGCTGCAACCGTTCACTTTTGACAGTGTTAGTCATTATTTTTAATTATGGGCTTCTCTATGGCATTCTGATCTGCCAAGGATCATGCCTACAATGCAGATAAAAGATCAAGATGAATACGCACAAAAAGATATTTTCAGATGGTTCTGCCTTCCTTATTACAAGGAAGATTGTTGCTTCAGATCAGCATTAGGATAAACACGAACTCAAGAGGCTGATGGTTGGCCCCAGCAGGTCATTGCAAAGTGCCCTTGGACATCAGCACCAGATAGTTTGGCCTCCAGACGGCTCTGCTCTCATCCTGCTTTTAGTGGCTGCCTCTCCTGCTCAGACTCCTTTTCCTGTGTCCTGGTGGGCATCATCCACGCAGTCCTGTCTTCCGATTTCTTTGCTGTTTGACAGTCAGCCATCTCCCACTGTGCATGTGTTGGGGGAGGCCTTTCTCCTGCTCCCCCTCCTGGCAGGTGTGAGAGAGCCCTGATTTGCTAAATGCTCCTCTTAACCGCCCACTTCTTTTTTCCAGGGCCTACTCCGCTTTCTTTTCCTTTGGAGACCATACGAGGCTTTCTCAATATGCTCCATTGTATTTTATATCTAAGTTCCCTTCTTATTTTGTATTATTAATTCATTTGTTTTCTTTGGGTTTGCTAAGTGCAGCTAGTCTGTACATGGCTCATTAAGTTACTTCTAAACAGCTACAGCCAAACCTCAGCCAGAAGCTGTTGTTGAAGAAGTGGTATTTTTCTTGCTTGTTCTCTCTGCTCAAGGAAAGTAATTGTGTTTGTATAATTCATGTTTTAAGTTCATCCAATAAAAAAGGGGATTCTTCAACCTGGTTTTTTTTATCCTCCAAGTGTGAAAATTAGATTTATCAGTTATTAACTTGTTTATTTTTTTAAGGTATCTAGCTTTGTGTCACTGTTGATTTCACTATTTGCAAACTGGCTTTGTCATTTTATTGATAGCACTTGAGTGAAGAACTCTCTGATAATATATGCAAACTCACAGCTCTCAACAAGCTTTACAGCTCCGTTAATGAGGGGATTAACAAGAGCACTGCAATGTATTTAACCTGCGGCACTAGCTCTGTTTCAATAAGACTTCAACAGCCTATTAAATGGAGTGGGGGCTCAATTAACCCAGACAAAGGCCACTCTACAGAACATGGCAGGGAGGACCACAGTTAGCATCTGCCTAAGCAGCTTGTTCCGAGCTGGAAATAAAGAGGGTGACATGTTCTCGCCCCGAGCTATGATATAACTGAAATGGTGATTCTAGTTCATCTGGGCCGACTGAATAGGTGACGGCATTGAAACCCACCACTATCTCGCCATATGACAGTTTGTAAAATCAGAGTGCACTCAACGGTCACCCCAGAGCCTCCTGCCTGATAGGACGGAGGTATTGTTCTGAGGTTGGCTGGTGGGAGCGTTTGCTAGCACAAGGCTGCAGTGCTGGCATGGTGTTACATTTGGACAGTCGGGGAACATCATGTCAGTAGATCTTTCAGGGAATGTTTTAATAATCTCCTGCTGGAGAAGGATTGGGCATAGAGGTGTTACTGGTCTTTGTGTAATCTGATATTTCATTGGGGGTTAGTATAAGAACTGAAAAACTACACGTAAGCAGGGTGGGAGAGAAACATGATTTTTTTAAAATGCGAATTGTACAGTAGCAATATAGCTACATTTCTCACTAAGTTCTCGGCTAAATTTCAATAGTTTGTTTTAAAAGGTGCTACTCATGCTTATGGTTAAACTTGTGCTGAGAATGCTTGCTGGGTAAAGATCTAATTCTTCCCTTGTTTTGGGGATCAGAAGAAAGGATTTTTGCTATTCCCGGGGAAGAACTATCTGCAGAAATTAGCTAATTTGTGAATACTGGCTATTATTTTATTTGGTAAGTCTAGGTTTAGGTTTCTCAATAGATATTGTTACAAACCATAGGTCTTTATCAAGAAATGGTCACTGATGAAAGAATGGCATTAAGGTGCTATTATGGTGCCCTGGTGTAAGAATCTAGAGGCCATGTTGCAATTATTTGCAAGAGAATTGAAAATAACAGAAGAAAACAGCATTTTTTTCTATTGGAAAAAGTAGAAAATAACAAAAATTTCAAGCTAACAACCAATCAAGAATGCAACAAGCTTGTAGTTATCTACTGCACACTGTACTAGAGAGACAAAAAACAGATAGGGGACATCCATTTGTTCCTGGATTAAATGTAAATTCTTTCAGAAAACACACCACTTCTATTTATTTTTTTTTTAACATAATACTGCGATAGCACAACTCTACTCGAAAGGGTGAGATGGTTTTCTTTCATTTCATTTTCATTAGAAAAATACATACTCATGAACATACATCAAGCAGCAAGCCTTCTAGTGGCACATGCCATAATCTGGTGACAAGGGCCAATAAAAATACTTGCATTATTAGCAGAATTAATTGAGGAGCCAGGTCTACCAAAATAATTTGTAAGAATTGTATTGATTTTGTAGAGTGCATAGGTGAGTGGTAAGTCCATGGCTTACCTGAGGATAAATGCATATAAATGTAACTCACCCATTTCTAGGTTGAACAATCCAAAATGCATCTGTTTCTCAAATATCAAGCATGTGAATTTATCTACCTACCTTGTATATAGGGATAAGCACGCATACTGCTTTTTCCCATGACCATCTATTCTAGTGTTCCGTATATTTGGTTGTATGTGAGATTCAAGGCCGAATCATAGAATCGTGGAATCATTAAGGTTGGAAAAGACCTCTAAGATCATCAAGTCCAACCGTCGACCCAACACCACCATGCCCACTAAACCATGTCCCTAAGCGCCGCATCTACACGTCTTTTAAATACTTCCAGGGATGGTGACTCAACCACTTCCCTGGGCAGCCTCTTCCAATGTTTAACCACTCTTTCAGTAAAGAAATTTTTCCTCATGTCCAATCTAAACCTCCCCTGGCACAACTTGAGGCCATTTCCTCTCCTCCTATCGCTTGTTACTTGGGAGAAGAGACCGACACCCACCTCGCTACAACCGCCTTTCAGGTAGTTGTAGAGAGCGAGGAGGTCTCCCCTCAGCCTCCTTTCTCCAGGCTAAACAACCCCAGTTCCCTCAGCCGCTCCTCATAAGACTTGTGCTCCAGACCCTTCACCAGCTTTGTTGCCCTTCTCTGGACATGCTCCAGCACCTTGACGTCCTTCTTGTAGTGAGGGGCCCAAAAATGAACACAGAATTCAAGGTGCGGCCTCACCAGTGCCGAGTACAGGGGCACGATCACTTCCCTACTCCTGCTGGCCACGCTATGTCTGATACAGATTAAAGAAACATAAGAATCCTTCCCTTTTCTGCAAGTCACTTCCAGGTTTTTGACTCTTGTGAAGTCTCAGGTCTCAAGTTCTTCCAAGGCAGAAAACATCTGCATTTCTAATGCAGAAAACAAACAAAAGACAATTTTTTGTATCCCCTCCAGAGATAATTAAGAGACACAAAAAAGCGAAGACCAAATTACTTTTGCTTTGAGGTCAACTTTAAGTACTTCTGATTATCATAGTAAGGACACATGCTGCTAATTTCTTACTTCTATATAGAGGGTAATTTTCTTTCCTTGGATCTGTATGTTATTATGGCTTGAGGATAAAATAGGTGAATTACCATAGCAATGTATTGATTTCCAGCAGAGAAAAATAAAGGGAAGTTATTAAACGAACACTGGTTTTCTGTTGGGATGTATTTGCTTTACCTTTTTAAGTCTAACCTGAGGTTAATAGGGCATTATCACCTCTAATCACATCTAACTAGACATGCCTCATTGGTAGAATACATGCATTATTAAAAGTTCTAGATGCAATGTTGTGTTTTTTTTTAAAGGGGGGAAATTGGAACAAATTATGTTGTCAAATAATTAGGAACTACATCATGCCTTCAGCAAGCATATTATGTAGTTTCTATAGACTTGTGTGTACCTTCTTAATGTTTATTTTGATTCTTTGAGTCTTTGGCACAGAGAGGTCCCTGTTGTGCTGGGAATGCTGCAAGCGTATCGAAATCAGGATATAGGATGAGCATATAGAATGAGCATATGGGAGCATATAGGATGCAATGATGGTGTTAGTGATGGTCTAACCCATGGCAATTTTTTGATCTCCTTTTCCTATCCACTGTGTTGTCCCTCACAGTGACAATAGCAGATGCTATTTGGGAACAGCATGCAACCCTAGCTACTCTCCGTGGTCCTTTCCCCTTGTATTTCCCTACCATCCACAACTGCTGGATAAGGGATGTTAGAGAGTGCACCCCTGCCTATTTATTTTAGTGTCTGCTTATGGACCTGTTGTCCATTAATTTATCCAGTCCTCTTTGAACCTGTTGATACCTTCTGCCTCCGCAACCTCCTGTGGCAATGGATTCCAGAAGTTCATTCCTGTTGTTTAAAAACAAAAGAAGTACTTAAAAAATCCTTTTTTAGGTGGGTCTCCTATTTGTTGTGTGCCCCCTAGTTCAAATAGCATGGGACTTGCTGAAAAAACACTCACCTTGTCCACTGCCATCATGAGCTTCTAAGCCCATTCAGTGTTTCACAAAGGAGTTGCTCCCTCTACTTAATTATTTTATTTGCTATTCTCCATACTTTGTCTAACTTTGCTCTGTCTTTTTTAAGTATCGAAATGCAAACAGTATTTAAAGAAGTTCCACAGCTACAACAAAGTCTTGCCTATCATGTGCATCCTTTGCTACTCATTCTTCCCTTTTAAATCATGGTCATTGAATGATAGTAATGATTTAATCATAAGAACACAATAAAGCATTAGGCAAAGTTATCTAGCAGGAGAAAAAAATGCTTAGCACACGTTGCTGCTGCTCCTCTTCCAAACCATTTTTTGTCATTAGGAAAAACATATGCAGTATATAAGCAGCGCATAGATCTTTGCTCCCTGTCAGTGCCATGCTAGATATGCTGGCTTCCAGCCAGGCCAAGTTAACTGGAACTCAATTAGCATCTTTAACACTTTTAAGCAGTTATTTTCTCTACTTTTATTGGCAACTGATTCCCTGTGAGTTGAGCTGCACAAGAATGAAGACGTCTGTTCATTTTTCAGCTTAATATATGGCTTTCAGGAGAGGGCAAAAATCAGTGTGGTATTGGAGGTTGATTTGTGAACAGAAAATGGATGAGTTTGTGTGTGACAAATAGTAATATTTCAAAATGTCAGTAATATACAAATAGAATAAGGCATAAATCATAGGAATAGCCATTAGGAAATCCATCAGATTCACTGCTGTGGAAAACTATAAATGGTGTTTGGCTTAAATTCTTATCAAGTGTCAGAGAACAGGGATGCATTGGAGTGTGGGCATTCAAACGAGGGGAAAAAAGAAAGAGGATGAAAGCAAAATGGAGAATGGTAGTTGAAGTACACAAAAAAACAGTCTGTGAAGATATACCTCACAGCCAATTAAGAATTATGTTTTGTGGAATCAAAACAACATTCCCCTATTTCTGGCCCTTCAGGTGAGAATTGTTTCCTACAAAGGATCACCAAACCTGGTGAGAGGTTAGATTGTGCAGCTTTCGGCTGTCACAATAAACCAGGAGTTCAGGAAGAGACTGGGAAGCCTTTGAGCAAAGAAAATGAACATCTTTCTGGGATACTTGGACAGCTGCCAGCTCACACATTAAGTTCTGTCTTCCAAACCAATTGTTCTGTTATTTCAAGTGCAAATAGTCTTCATCCTCTGCCTGGACTTCTTGTTTTTCACAAAATGAAATTGCCAGCCTGAACATGTGGGGTTTTTTCCTATAACCTCCAGATATATCAGCATCTACCGTGGTATACAACTTTATATAAGTTATATAAATAGAAAAAGATGATAGGTAAGCATTACAGACATACTCAAAGATACTCAGGAAATACTGTTTAATCATGTTTTTTGCTTGTTTTGTTTTGTTTTGTTTATTAAACACTGTAGTTTACAATGAACATAACAGCTATTAATTATTAGCTAATACTTACAACACTGCAATCTGTTTCAAAGCTAAATACTGCTAAATGCTGCTAAATCTACAATATTAATGTCTGCCCAGAATTAAAGCTATTAGCCAATATGAAATCTGTAATTATACCATTAATCATTCATATCCTGAAAAATATTCGCAACAGATGCCAAACATGGTATTAGGTATGTGCCAGTAAAGCCTGACTTACGAGTGGTTTTCAAATGCTGTAAATTACTTTATGATTATCAAAAGGATACGCATCTGAGAAAATGTATGAATGAGCTTGAATGTTTCAGCCAAAGAAGAAATACAGAAATTGCTTTACTAGATCAGACCTACAGTTAGAGCACAACATCCAGTATCTGACAGTGAATGACACTAAGGTATATCTTACCCTCTTATCATTAAGTTCTGGTGGACCAGGTTTAGCATCCCTTCAAGACTTTTATAATTAGTTATGATATATCTGGATTCTCTTGATATCTGTGTAATAAAGTCCAATCCCCTATTGCATCTTCTTGTGTTCTTGATTCGTTGGCTTCCTGCAACAGTTCTACAGTCCAGCCAGATCTTGTGTGGAAAAAAAATTCCCTTGAATTTTTTGAATTTTTAATATCTTCCTATGTAAGTGAATCTTCATCTTTTCCTTGTAGAGTGGAACTTTCCTGTACTATGCATTTTTTTAATGTACTTCCACTTTTAGCTTTATCTTTTCCTGGTTTCTCCAGTCACAAGGACCTGAATGTCAAATAGATAGTTCCCTGTACCTCTGAATATTGTCTCTCTGTAGGTAAGGAGGATGAATGGATTAGGCTGAGTGTGTCATGGTTGTTTCTGTGATTCTAATAAGATAATTTACTTGGGATTTTATCAATTAGCCTTGTAGTTACAGAGAGTTCATGTCAATAGGAGCTAGAATGGTGATCATTAACCTTTGCTGTTGTGCTTTTATCTGAGTTGAAAGAACTGAGATGGGAGAGGACCAAGAAATATGTTCTTCCTCTCAGCTTCATTGAACTATTTATGATCTTTTGTCCTCATTGAACCTCTATCCATTTTTTGTTCAGAAAGTTTTGAGCGTTTGAAAACATGCAAGTTCTGAATGTTTATGAAGAGAGACGTGAGGTCTGTGGTACTTATGATCACATAAGTGATTTTAATGCTTTTAGCCACTTACCTATTGAATGTGAGAATAGATGCTAGCCTATGTACGTTCAAATTAATACCTTAATTAGACTTTGGAGCACTGAGCATAGTAACAATAAAAATGCATAGCTCGCAGCTAACAGTTATCTCAGGTAATCTGATGGAGAGATGGTAAATTGATCCATTGGTTTATAATGTTTTCCACATGTGTATGGACAGGTACATTGGAGATCTCTGTGTTTCGTAAATCCGTAGGTGGTAATGTTCATTCTGTAACAGTTATTGTGCAAAGCTGCACAATAGGCCCGAGTCTCTTGGTCCCCTCTTGTCTTGAGAGGATCTGGCACTGCCTTGTCATGGCCTAGTTACAGATAAGCATCACTTGCTGGAACCAACCCTGACTCCACTGGGCTGAATCTAAGTCCTGCACTGTTTTTAGGTTGAGCCACTCAACTGCAGTTTGACATTAGGGGAAAAAGGAGCTAAGACAAATAACAGCAGGAGGAAAAATGAAAGAAGGGAACAGCTGTGATGAAATGGCCAGGCTCAGACTGTTTGCAGAGGGCAACTTGTTAAGATTTGGTAGATTTTACTTTATTTTGGCTTAACTGGTTTGCAGTGTTAATATGTATACTGCTGCACTCTCTGGCTTTCTATGCTGCATGCATCACTGGTGAGAAGTGGAATTTTGTTTCTTCAAAAGGCTGTCCTACAGGTCAGATCTGTGCACAGGCTTTTAGGAGCAAAAGCTTAGCACTTGAATTCAAACAGAGAAAATACAACTGCTACTTCTTTAATTTTAGGTAAATTTCCTTGACTCCTGTAACAAGATTTTGTGGTAACTCTTATAAAGGTAGTTTGCATATCTAATGCTACCTCCAATTAATTCTTTCTGGGGAAGATGGATTTGTCTATCCATGCTGGCCCCAGAGTCCCTCCTCAGCCCATCTGGAGCTGCTAACTGCCAGTGTAATTTTGAGTGAAATGTTGCAAGTTCTTAAATTTGAGTAGTCCTAGGTTTTCTTTTGTTTTGTTTCTTTTTTTGCTTATACAGATACATCTTCACCCCTTTTTACCAAGGAGCATCTGCCCCTATAAACATCTCAGCAAGCTAGGGGTATCACTGATGCCAGTGGAAAGACCAGCAGTGGGTTTAATAGAGTTTGGTTAAAGATCCATGGGGGGAAATTTGTATTAGGCTTCAGCTCATGTTAATATAGGGTTTTTTTTCTTTTTTGTAAGACATTAAATTCATCCCTGTGGACAACACTTCAGAACCTGATACAATAGAGAAGGCTTGTACTGGAGACAACCTCCGCTTCATGCCCAAGCTTTTAGTTGAACACAGATCTGTGAAGATGAAGTGCTGCTTTGCTCTGTCTGCCTTTTGCTAACCTCAGTCCTTTCAGTCAGTTGTAAACAAACAAAGAAAGGACTTTTCTAGATACTCTTTTAATCAAAAGTGTTAACTGTAGCACCATTTCTACTAAGGGGAAATTGTAGTATTCATTTGGCTCAACAGGGA
>NW_008824808.1:3148235-3186808 GCF_000699105.1 Pygoscelis adeliae
GCAATTATAAAGTAAACAGAGTTACTTTTTTTTCTTTTGTATTTGTGACAACAGCTGTGACTGGACCATCATGATCCCGAAAACACTGAAATACTGACCATAACAGTAGTTTTCATACCCTTTTAGCCTTATAGGGTGGGGAAATGCAGATGTTATTTCTTTGTCATCAAGGGAAAAGAGACTGACACTTCATAATGTTAAGACAAGACTGTCAGACTCCACTGGAAATAATGAAGCTTGACAGTTCCTGGGTTAATACTGCAAGTACCAATCCTGTAAATTTCAATTAGCCCTGACAGCAGTGGGGTTTAACGTGATGTTTATGTGAAGTGGTATGTTGGTAGTTTTCCTTCACACTTATGAGGAAAAGGATCTCTCTCTCTCTCTCTGTGCGTGTCTCTCTCTGAGTAGGGTTCAGCCTTCATCCTATTTATTTCTTGAGATGTCATGAAGGTACTTTAAGTGTCTCAAACTATCTCTGTGGGCAAACTTAGGACTCCAGCTATTCAGAACATATTTATCAAGCTTGGGTGCCTAAAACTTGCCACAAAATATTCACAGTTTAGCACCTAAAATTTTCACAAATGCTCCACTACCTGAGCTCTGTGGAGTTCTGGTGATGGCAAGACATCAACCTGAGGCCCACCTTCCTGCGTAAACCTGGTTCTGGTGTAGTCCTACTGCTGCCTTCACCCTAGGAGATGCAGCTTTTACCAGGGGTAGCTTTGCCAACAGGACTAACAAGGCTTTGACCCTCCAGCCCCTTCCCCTGTAGTACAAACCACTCCAAGACATATGCCTGTGTGATACAATGTGATCACAGCTGTGCGCCCACTGGGTTTAGATCATTTTTGATGTCCACCCTAACTTTTATCAGCAAAAGACCTTTTTTTTGCTACCTATTGTATCAGTTCCCAGAATGAAATGAGCTTTTACAGGCAAGAAGTAGTTTTTTAACTGTGTCTGTGCTAGCACTCTTGCTGACATTAGCGATGCTGCACTAAAATCACACCTCTGACCAACTCTGTGCTACACACTGCTTTACCAGCAAAAGTTTCTAGTGCAGTCCTGCTGTCATGTAGTCCTCCATATCAATTTGGTGCTAAATATAGGTGTTATGTGTGAAAATTTTGGCCTACCTGCCGTGCTTAAGAGAAGTGAATGATAAGCCTCAGTTAGGCTAAGGTTCCTCTAGCAAAGTACGAACATGTTACCAACAAAACCAAATCATATCTACGCTTGAGATGAGCACAGATATTATTTTTTTAAACAACAAGCAGAAGTGACACATATAAAAATGTGGGACAAGTAACACTTAGATGGGCTTAGAAGGCACTGAGCAGTGTACTTCTGTCAGTGGCTTCCCTGTTAGCTGTCAGGACAGACATTTTGTGTCTGTGATCGTGGAGAGCCCAGCCTTGCCAGGACTGACTTCCCTCTGCTCCCACTGAGGCTAGTGGGAGGTGAAGGTGTTGGGTACATTGAACAAACGGAAAATAGCTCTAGGGCTGAGTTCTCTCTTAACAATTAAAGACAGTAAAAATATATATCAAAGACACATACTAAAGATAGCAAGAGCCTGAAAAGGGCACCTGATTTTTAAGTTATATGGTACCACTGATGGTGACCTATTGGCACCCTTTCCACCCTGCACCAGCTCTGGTGGTCTTCTGATCCCATGCTGCAGTGGCTGAACTCGCTGAACCGACAGAACATAATGCAGCAAACGTATCAATAGTTTAGTGCTGAATGTGTGAATCAGCTTAGCTCCAGAGCTGCTGCCACAGAGTGGGAGTGTAAGGCTGGAAGAGGAGATATGGGTGTTGGAGGTACTGGTGGTGGTGGTGCAGCAGGGGGGAAGCAGATCTCTCCTTTTGGGTGATGGCAAGCTATTAGAGCATCTCAGACGTGAGTTTTGCCCATATTTTTGGCAATCCTATATGTAATTCTGCTCAAATCTTATTTCAACATGTGATTTTATCAGTCACAAAATCAGGGAGGGATGCATAAAATTTTATTATAATACAATAAACCTAGGCTATATTATGGGTGTTCTTACTTTTCCATAGGTCTTGGGCACCAAATGCAGCTGTTAGTGGAAAGATATTTGAGTTGTTCAACAAGCTGAATTTTTATTTAACTGAAAAGTTTGCCATTTCAGAATGACTCCCGCATGGATGTAAGATAATCAGAATGAGATACTGAAATTTAAGGAACACATTCTGAAAAGTCACAAATGTGAAAAAGTGGGAAATGTAAACATTTTGGATTTGAAATTAAGTGATCTGATGTTAAAATGGAAATTAAATTTAAGGCTGACAGAGTATTTTTTCATTTCAATCAATTGAGTTGGAAAGGTGGGAAGATTAATCAAAATCACCACTTGCATGTGGAAACCATGAAAGAAATACATACTTCTAATGGAAAAAAAAATTCAAATAGCTTAAATATTGATGTACATATTCATTATGGCATTCCGTATATGCTTTAATTTATCCTATAGTCTGTCTGTCTTGTATCCTTCCGTTCTTCCTCTTCCCACCTCCCTTGTTACTTGTTAGGTGATTTACTTAACACTTTGCAAGTGCCTCTCCTGTGCTATGCATATTCAATTTATCAGAGCTTCTCAGAACAGGTGTCCTCAGGAGAGGAAGTCTTTTTCTTCCTAGCCACACTTTCTCTATGCAAACAGCAAACTGCAGTAATTGTCTCAAGAATTTAGAGAGTCAGACAGCAAAGGCGAAGGTCGTCTTTTTTGCCTTGCCTAGCAAATGTGCTGATTCACTGCCATTATTTACTTCAGAGCATTAGTTCCTCTTCAGAAGTAAGAAAAGTTCCTCACTGGCAATAAGAAAAGAGGGTGTTTTTCCTTGCTGTTTGACTGGAGACTCCTACTGCCCTGGCAGTCTCTAAGTTGAATTTCTTTTAAGAATCAAATTTTCAGAAGTACGCAGTCCTGTTACAGCTTTGCTCTGCTGAATTAATGAAGGTTTTATAATTAGCTTCAGTGGGACAGAATCGATCCAACAAGGGGTACACTGCAAAATCCAATCCTGTATCTTTTGTATTTTCACTGTTGTTTTTCTGTGTCTCTCCCTCCACCCCCATTTCTGCAGACTGCTTCCAGGAAGAGACAACCATCAGACAGTGAAGTCATGTTATAGTGTGAGGGGAGTGTTCAGCTCAGAAAGAAGCTTCCCTCTCTTTGCTTTCACCAGTTCGAATATATTTTGGTTTTCCGGCCTGTCGTGCACCAGCATTGTACTGCTTTGCAATGCCAGTGTATTTGCGTTACTCTTCCATGCTTGTGCTTTAGCTTCTGTCTATGGCATGGCATAACACATGGTAAAATAACTCGTGTAGGTTCTTGACTCCGAGAAGCTCAATCTTCCACCATTTGATTCCAAAGAGTCCAATGAGGCATCTTGTGGGAAAGCAAAAAGCTCTGTTGCTTTCTTAGGAGGTTTTGGCATGTTTTAACTTTAGATTCTATTGTGGTGTCACCTGATTCAAAACTTTGGTACTTGGAGATATTTGCATAGTACGAGAGTTCATTGTTTCTCTCCTTTCCCTTTTTCTTTTCCTTCAGTAATTCCTTTTCATCTTTTTTGCATGTTGAAGGCAAAGGAATAAAGATAAATGGGAAGCTAGCATGATGGAAATTGATCGCCAGTTTTACACTGCAACATCGGTTTGCTTTTAATGCAAGAATATTTTTGTACAAAATAGAGCTCACAGGAGGAAGACGGGCCTGGAGTTTCTTATATTGGGTCATTTTAAAAGAAATCTCTGGTAACTCACAAACCCCGTATACTGTCTTCCCAAATCATTTCAGGTACTTCATAGTACCCCTGTAGTTAGCCCCACGAGCTGTCCTTTTGTTTGTGTGACTCACGGTTAGAGGGTCCCCTCAACTTAGGCACGCAAAAAGCAGACACTTAACAGTACTGCTTTGAGAAAGCACTATACTGCAAAATATGCATGCGTGTGCTTAGCTTGGTACAGCGCAAGTTTGATTCTGAAAAACAATGAATGCTGCTTCTGATCCAAGAAGCCCTGTCCTTAAGCATGTGTATTAATAACATACTTGTTATATACATGCAGGCTGAGGGCTTCATTCTGTGTGAATGTCTGGACTGAAAGTGGGACATGCCAGACTATGGGATTTGTGTAGCTTGTGGTTCTTCTCAGAGCTACAGTGCATGAGCAGCTTTGAGAAACCAGTCTCAATTTCCACATCTGGGCATGTAAAAATTTAGGCATCAAAGACTAGAGATCACTTGTGAAAATGTGAACCTTGACTATGCCGTGTTTTTCAGTGTGCTACCAGAGCCAACTGGAAAAACACATTTTACCCACTGAAAGAGAAATCAGATGTTTACAAAGTCACAGAAACTACTAAAGGGATTTGCTTATCATAACCAGACAAGCACTCAAAATAAAAAATGGTTGCATTTTCTGTCGGTGATGGCCTTTGCTAAGAAACAAAAATTGAAAGTAGCATAACTTGAAGGTAGTGAAAAGGTTAAGAAAAGAGAGGATATGGGGAAAGCTTGAGACCTTTTGAGAGGTGGGCTCTGATGGATTTATTTAAGGTGATTTAAGACAATATTGACCCAAACACCTATTCTGCTCTTTGGCTGGAGTTTGTATCTCCATTTGTAGGTGCCAGAAAGGAGCTCTTGCTTGTACATCAGGTCTCCTGGGCCTCATTTCAACATATGAGTGCCAGCCCACCTCTTCTGGTAAGAGAGCAAATGGGAAAGAATAGGGGAAGATTGAGAGGTAGGAGAGAGGTATGAAGGAAAGGAATTTAAATCAGTACTGTCCTACATCTGTCAGAAAAAACAGAACAATTTTGTGCTGTGAAGATGAAGAAAAATGCGTGCCTAGTAATTTTCTTTCAGCATTCAGGGTCTTCAAACTGTAAATGAGCAGTTTAACAGAGAGAATTAAACAAAAGGCCAAGTCCTGTAACACAGCATTCTTCTTTCACTTCAGCACAATCTGGTTTTAAAGGTAGCTGAGTCAGTCCCACAGAGATCTCCTGGATTGTTATCAGCCTCTACCGGTAAGGAAACAACTTGGTGGTGGTTCCTACTGCATTCATTAACTGCCAACCTTATAGCAAGGAGAAACTGGTGTGATTGGGAAACAGCGCAGTTGCTGCAGTGACTGTCAGCCCCGGTTCTGGCCCTTGTGGCTGTAGAAGCACGGCAAGAGTCTCATCAGGACTGTAAACTGTCATGGAAACAGTTCTGCAAGAGAAGCACCCGAAACCAAGTTGAGTAGCATAAGCTTTATCTCCTCCTGAAACAGGTGGTGGTTCACTATCTGTTCACTGAGTTTTGGTGGAATTTTTACTGGAGTTGGGAAAGTGGGAACTGGCTTCTTGAGTCCAGTCCTGGTTTGGGGAACATATCTAGCTTCACACCATTGCAAAAATCCCAATGTGTTTTGATTGACTCTGGTGATATTTGTCACATGGGAATCTTGCAGAATTAAGGACAGTAATTTTTTTTATTAAGACGTGCCTGTCTTTACCTTGAGTTCTGTTTTTACTGCAACATAAACCATGATGAAGTGGCAGGGATGTGAAGCTTTCACCTTTATTTCATGGTGGTAGGGAAGAACAGAGAAGGGAACAAAGAGGGCACCTGCAGCATGTTGTGTGTGAAAGAGTACTTGTGCTAAGTGAGGTTTCCCTAGTTATGTATTTGCTCAGGGTGGAATATCTTACGTTGCACATTTTTCTCATTTGTTTGAGCTTACAAATTGTGTTCATAATTGGAGATTTTTATTTTTTTTAAAGTGAGTAAATGTTTGGTAGAAAGATGACAAGACGGGTTTTGCAACAACCTTCTGTATTGTTACTTTAAACTGTGTTGATTTGGTTTGAACTGGTCACCTGCCACATATTCATTATGGTCCTTTTCAGTATGATGCTGAAGCCACAGACAACTGCCACAATAGAGTAGCTAGACCTCCCCTGCTCTTCCCTCACTACTTCTCTTGGTCTATGCCCTTTCCCTTATTCCAGCTGTAGCAGCCACTGGGCTCTCCCATGAGCCAATTTAATTCACTGAAACAATAGAAAACCGTCCTGGGTGTTTTTTCCTAATTTTTTTTTCCATTTTCATAGAATCATAGAATCATTAAGGTTGGAAAAGTCCTCTAAGATCATCGAGTCCAACTGTCGACCCAACACCACCATGCCCACTAAACCGTGTCCCTAAGCGCCGCATCTACACATCTTTTAAACACTTCCAGGGATGGTGACTCAACCACTTCCCTGGGCAGCCTGTCCCAATGTTTAACCACTCTTTCAGTAAAGAAATTTTTCTGCATGCCCATTCTAAACCTCCCCTGGCACAACCTGAGGCCATTTCCTCTCGTCCTATCACTAGTTACTTGGGAGAAGAGACCGACACCCACCTCCCTACAACCTCCTTTCAGGTAGTTGTAGAGAGCGATGAGGTTTCCCCTCAGCCTCCTTTTCTCCAGGCTAAACAACCCCAGCTCCCTCAGCCGCTCCTCATAAGACTTGTTCTCCAGTCCCTTCACCAGCTGCGTTGCCCTTCTCTGGACACGCTCCAGCACCTCGATGTCCTTCTTGTAGTGAGGGGCCCAAAACTGAACACAGTATTCGAGGTGCGGCCTCACCAGTGCCGAGTACAGGGGCACGATCACTTCCCTACTCCTGCTGGCCACACTATTTCTGATACAGGCCAGGATGCCGTTGGCCTGCTTGGCCACCTGGGCACACTGCCGGCTCATGTTCAGCCGGCTGTCGACCAGCACCCCCAGGTCCTTTTCCGCCAGGCAGCTTTCCAGCCACTCTTCCCCAAGCCTGTAGCACTGCATGGGGTTGTTGTGGCTGAAGTGCAGGACCCGGCACTTGGCCTTGTTGAATCCCATAGAGTTGGCCTCGGCCCATCGATCCAGCCTGTCCAGGTCCATCTGCAGAGCCTTCCTACCCTCGAGCAGATCAACACTGCCACCCAACTTGGTGTCGTCTGCAAACTTACTGAGGGTGCACTCGATCCCCTCGTCCAGATCATTGATAAAGATATTGAACAAGACCGGCCCCAAAACTGAGCCCTGGGGAACACCGCTCGTGACCGGCCGCCAACTGGATTTAAGTCCATTCACCACAACTCTCTGGGCCCGGCCACCCAGCCAGTTTTTGACCCAGCGCAGAGTACACCTGTCTAGGCCGTGAGCCGCCAGCTTCTCCAGGAGAATGCTGTGGGAGACGGTGTCAAAGGCCTTACTGAAGTCCAGGTAGACCACATCCACAGCCTTTCCCTCATCCACTAGGTGGGTCACCTGGTCATAGAAGGAGATCAGGTTGGTCAAGCAGGACCTGCCTCTCATGAACCCGTGCTGGCTGGGCCTGATCCTCTGGTTGTCCTGCACCTGCCTTGTGAGCGCCCTCAAGATGAACCACTCCATGATCTTCCCCAGCACTGAGGTCAGGCTGACAGGCCTGTAGTTCCCCGGATCCTCCTTCCGGCCCTTCTTGTAGATGGGTGTCACATTGGCAAGCCTCCAGTCATCCAGGACCTCCCCCGTTAACCAGGACTGCTGATAAATGATGGAGTGGCTTGGCGAGCTCCTCCGCCAGCTCCCTCAGCACTCTCGGGTGGATCCCATCCGGCCCCATAGACTTGTGAGCGTCCAGGTGGTGTAGCAGGTCATTGACTGCTTCCTCTTGGATTATGGGGGGTTTATCCTGCTCGCCGTCCCTGTCTTCCAGCTCAGGGGGCCGAGTACCCTGAGGATAACTGGTCTGCCTGTTAAAAACTGAGGCAAAGAAGGCATTAAGTACCTCAGCCTTTTCCTCATCCTCAGTGACAATGTTCCCCCCCTGCATCCAATAAAGGATGGAGGTTCTCCTTGGCTCTTTTTTTGTTATTAATATATTTGTAAAAACATTTTTTGTTGTCTTTAATAGCAGCGGCCAGATTGTGTTCTAGCTGGGCTTTTGCCTTTCTTGTTTCCCCTCTGCATGACCTAACAAGATCCCTGTACTCTTCTTGAGTCACCTGCCCCTTCTTCCACAAGTGGTAAACTCTCCTTTTTTTCCTGAGTCCCAGCAAGAGCTCCCCGTTCAGCCAGAGGCCGGTCGTCTTAAATTCATTTTAGTGAATTAGACTGGCTCACATCAGAGTGGATCTGATGTGCAGAATAGCTGGTACAAAGTCATACCCGTCTTGTAAAACCAAGCCCTAAGAGTGTGTCCTCCTATAGATATCATTGAAATTATGTGGGTTGTTTTAAATGGTGGGTTTTTTTCCCAAGTGTCTGAGAATCAACCTTCCTTTCATCTCAGGAAGAGAGTTAATGATATTGTGTCAACCTTGCTACCTATGCCTCAAGAGGCTCCAAATAAACATCCATTCTGTCCTCCTTAGATCTCCTGACATTAGAGAGACTTAGTGCTAGGACAAAAGGAAGGTAAAGGGACTTACGTTAATTTTTCTAATGTCCAAACGGCAACATTAACCATCTTGTAGAGAGGTCAGTGCCCACTTTTGGCAGTAATCAATTGCCAGTTGGCCAGACAAGTGCTCACTGTATACATGCAGAGAAGCATCTGTGGCTTTTCAACATGTCCCCAGTGCTGGGGATTCACAGCACATGTGGAGTAGAGTGATCTGAGCATGGAGAGCATGTGTGAGTGTCAGAGTCCATACATGCATGCAGCAAGGCTGATTCACGGAAAGCCAAGTGAATCCAGAAAAGTGTTAGTCTTAATGAGCTAATCAATAGAGCTTGCCTAGTAGGTCTCTGCTGGATGTGGTCAGATTCCCATTACTTTGTTCATGATAGATGTTGGCAGGCATGAGTGAGTTCATTCAGTCAATGCAAGCTCCAGTTTGACTATATTTATCTGTACCTGTTATCAAGGTCCAGGATTAGGGTTACTCTTGGGTGTAGACAAAGTCTTAGTTATCCTCTTACCTCAAGAGATGGTTAGGATGCAGTTAGTGAGCAAGTTGGGGGAATAAGATGGAACATGTTTTTCTGGCATTGGGACAGCTAGATGATTTGACTTGTTGGCAATAATGATCAAATGTTCTTTAAAAAATAATTTTTAAAAAAGTGAATGAAAGCTCCCAGGGGAGGAACACATCTAGCTATTTATTCGTTGAGGAACACTAAGATGCAGTAGGGTGCCTATTTTCTTATACAACTGTTGACCGCAACAAAAATTTAGGAATTATTCCTCTGCCAGTAGTCTGTAGAGACAGGCTGAAGGAGGAAGAGCTGAGAATGGGTGGGAAAGTGAGTGACCTGGAATTTCACATTGCTGTGAAAGCCAAGCTTCACTTTATCCTGTACAAAAGACGAACAGAGGAATAGGAGCACCAAGATTAATTTAGGTAATCATCCAGAACGGACGAGGAGGGTTAAAATGCTCATAACCCCTTCTCTGAACCACTGTCTCAAAACCCAGTAGCTAAAACCTTGCAAGCCTTGAAAACAGGCAAACCTTGGTCCTTTCTCAGTCTGAGATTTTTTTTAAACATCTTTATATAAAAGTTGTGCAAGTCTCCCTGAATTTCAAAAGCAGGTAACTCAAGGAAAATTATTTGTTTATGCAAGTTAAATAAAAATGCCTGGTGTTTGGCAGTAAGTTTGTCCCATCCACAAATGCCTGTCAGTTTATGTCCTGATCTGCGAGTCCTGTTTCCACACTGCAAACATGTTGATGCAAAAGTTTCTCCTGACACTATTCAGTCCTGCTTGTTCCTGTCTGTGCTGCACGAAAGAGACATTTTCCAGCACCTGTGTTCTCACTGGTGCCTTCAGCAAAGCCCTGCAGATGAACCCTTAGAAATACATGCTGACCTTAACAAAGAAGGAGCTGACATACTTCACTCATGAAACTCAGAGAGCAATCAGACGGCATCCCAGTGACATTCATCACAGCTGCTGGCAACAGCCTTTAATTCATCTGGTATTTAACCAGGGTGAAATGCCCTGTAGCTATATCATGTTTGTTGGTGTTAGATGAACCCAGCTCCTCGCCTGCTCACTAAAGTTCAGGATTTAACACCAATCCATGGTTTGCAGGCAGTTCATCTCCTGCACAAAATACTTGTCTCCTCTTTGTCCTTTATTATATTTTCTGTTCTCACAGCTTGTTTCCTAAACTCTCCTCTGCTCAGCTCCAATATGTAATTGAATACCTTTGCCTGGATTTGTACGTTCTGGCACAAGTCAGGGATGCAGCCCATCAGTGACATAATTAAGCTCAGTGATTACAGGGAAATTTTCCAGCTTTCATCATTAAAAGTTAAGAATATTCAAGATGTGAAAAACGCAAGTGTGTTTTCAAGGTTGAACACTTAAGTGATGTGGCTGTAGCATCCTTCTAAAATGATGGATGGGAATGGGAGCTAATTAAGAACAACAGCTCAAATAATTAATAGTTTTATGTCGCATACTCATTGACTGCTGAGTCTTTAAAGAAATTAACTGGGCTTGTTTCAGTGTGATTCTGATCCAGAGAAGTCAATGAAAGCGAATGCAGTCACTGGGGGCTAGAGCAAATCTAGTGGGTATTAAACATGGCCCGTTGCAATCCTATAGGATTACCTCCCCTGGTTTTGTGAGACTTATGTCATGTCCTACTGCATATAGGATGTGTTCTAACTGAAGGCTCTAATGCTGTAAAGTTGGAGAAGTAAAACCTTCTGGATTAAATCCTGGTTCCACTGAAGTCTAAAAGCTCCTACTGATTTTAACGAGGCTGGTTTCATGCCCTATATAACTCTAGGTACAAACCACATCTGTGGTTGGGATAAATTTGGAAAAAAAAAAAAAAAAAAAAGGCATGTAGCCCACCTTTATCCACTTCACCTACTCGGCTACATCTGCTTTGGATCTAATTTAGCTTTCGATATCTCTAAAAGACTTAAACAAATGTTTTTTTCTTAAAATTAACCACCTGTATAAAAAAATTCTCTCTAAAGACTCCTCCTTCCTCCAAAGGCCAGCTTCATCACCTTCATTAGGTTAATTGGGAGCCCTTGACAAGTAATCTTCTTGACCTAGGAAACAAGAATAGGGACACAATAACTGTATAGAAAACACAAGGAGGAAGTTGTGGATCTTCCATGAATGGTGCTAGAGGCAGAAGAGAATCCACATGACTCAAAGATGGATAGGTTATTCTGGACTATCTAAAGAGTTAAAAATAGTAAAGTATATTTTTATGGTTCCCAGCATTTAAAAAGCATGAGTGAAGGTCCCCAAATCATTAGATCTTAAGTAATAGTAAATCTTGAGTACTTTTTAGGGCCATGGTAAGGCTTTTGGTTTCTGTTTCAGACATTTATCACAGTGTTGAAGGGTGGAAATGTTCTCTTTTTATTTTTTTCTCCAGGTAAAAGAATATTGAGGTTCCCGGATGATCACTTGACACTGGGAATTCGATATATAGACAGAACACCAGGTACAGTGAGATTTGTGTTAAATCCATAATAGGTAGCACAAATGAACATTGTTAAAATAGTAGAATTAACTTTGGCAAAGTGCCAAGGGAACACAAAGTGGGCAGTAAAGAAAAAAGAAGAATCGAATATATCTTTGAATTGACAATGATGCTCAACTTAAAATTATTGAATAATTTGTACTTCATAGAATTGGCTTTCTGAAGATCATGCTCAACTTATTATTCCTAATAATTTACTACCATAAATTTAGCCCTTCTACCATTTATGAATTGACAGCAAATTTTATTTTCCCAGTTCTGTTTATTTTTAATAAGTATTTGCTGTGCTGTCCAGCTAAGCACATTCCTTCTGATGATGGAGTCTTAAACAATACTCCACCTTGACATTTCAACTATAACTTCTGGCTGATTCACTATGAAAGTGTTTGGGGGACTCTGAGAGTCTTGATTGTTAAAGGAAGGGTTCACAATTGCAAGTTGTGGTCTTTAAATATCTTAATGAAAGGTGCCCAACTTCCAGGACATCTTAGAAGCATTTACCTTTTGAAAGTGGAGAGGTCTGTGTTTAAAACCTGAAGGAATGATTTAGGTTCATCTTGCTCACTGAGCAAAATGCCCACCAAGCAAATAGATGTGACTGCAGAATGAGTTACCCTATACATCATGCTAACTTCAATCTCACTTGTGCAGGAAAGCTCAAAGAAGACGTGTCTGCCTCAGTGCAGCTTGTCAGCTTCACTGCTACTGGATACGCTGCTGTTTAGCGTAGCTTTGTCTGCTTGTGGTGCAGTTGCTTCCAGCATAGATACGTAACCATGTTTTAACGGCCTTAGTGCAAAGGGTGTATTTCTGTGTTCATCAATGCTGAGTGATCACCTGACAGTGCTGAATCAGGCACTCTCACTCTTGGATTGAATTAACTGGAGTGCAAGATGTGGACTTTGTGCTATTCATGGCAATGCAGGACTTAGTTAATACTGGGTGCCCTGGGACCCCATGTATTGCTTTGCGGCCACTCGCTTGGACTGCGTTGAGGCTAGGGGAACTCCAGTGGTTGGTTGATCTTTGTATACAGCAATATAACCGAGGCCAGGACAAGCAGTTTATAAACTGCTACCCCAGGTGAGATATTTACCTGAACAGACTGTCATTATCAGTAAAACTCCTGTGGTGTAAATGGCCCCTCATATAGTGCTAAAGGCTCAGATTGACACCCCCAAGGTGAGTCAGTTGTCATGGGTGAAAGTGTTGTTACCTTTGCCTTCCTATCCGTCCGCTGGAGATTACGGCCCAGAGCAGGAATAGCACAACAGGGCTTGCTCTTCAGCCTAATTCACAGCCTGGTGTGTTAACCTAAAGCAAAACCAAGGGTGGATTACATAAATATTACAGCACCTGTTCTTAAATGGCAGTGCAAATTGCTGGCATCCATGCGAGGGGGGCTGTGACCTCTGACAGGAGAGGCACGTGGGCAATGGAGTGCAATAACTGCTGTAGCTGGTCCACCAGAGATGAAGACAAAACCCTTTGGGCCTCTGCCCTTTAGACGGAGCACTGTCTCTCCCCTGACGCCCTGCAAACACAGATCATTCAACACATCCATAACGGGGAAAAATGACGTTGTTGTAGGCAGGCTCTCTGCATCTACGGATTGGTGTATTCAAATAGTCCTGTGTGTGACACCCACACAAACAAGTTCAAGCTGATTTGAGTCATTAGATATGACTATTTAACATAGTGAACGTAGAACAGATAAAGCAGCTTCTTTGCCGCTATCAACCCTCTACTGACTGTGTGTTGACACTTCCCACACTCCAGGACTGATGTTTTATTACTGTGATTTCTTCTCAGTCTTGCTGTTCTGAAATTACCTTTTTAAACCTGGTTGGTGCTGCATAAAACAGTATTGAAAGGATCATGGGTTTGAAATACACACACATTTATTCCCATATGTATATGATAGGTAAACTCAGGATGAGAGAGAGACCTTCTTAAAATATCTTTAACTGCACATGTAAAAAGTATATATAGAACATGTATCTGGGTCCTATGGTATTTACTATGCATTTGATAGCATGTATGAATATTCAGAAGGCGTCACATAAATAAGGGGGATGTGAATGCAATGAAAGATGCACTTTTCATGGAGATTTACTGTAGGTAAAGTGATGAGTGAAACAAGAAAAAACCCCTAAATGTCAGAGCACCTGTCTGGAGTTTTTGAAGCTGTATTTGACATTTAAACCAGAATTGGTGATGGAGTTTCGTTTTTAAGAACCAGGACACAGCATGTTACAAGGAGTTTGTGTAGGTGGTTGTGCTGGTTTTGGCTGGGATAGAGTTAATTTTCTTCATAGTAGCTAGTATGGGACTATGTTTTGGAGTTGTGCTGGAAACAGTGTTGATTGATAATGCAGGGATGTTTTTGTTATTGCTGAGCAGTGCTTACACAGAGTCAAGGCCTTTTCTGCTTCTCACACCACCCCACCAGCGAGTAGGCTGGGGGTGCAGAAGAAGCTGGGAGGGGACACAGCCAGGACAGCTGACCCCAACTGACCAAAGGGATATTCCATACCATATGACGTCATGCTCAGCATATAAAGCTGGGGGAAGAAGAAGGAAGCGGGGGACGTTCAGAGTGATAGCGTTTTGTCTCCCAAGTAACTGTTAGGTGTGATGGCGCCCTACTTTCCTGGAGATGGCTGAACACCTGCCTGCTGATGGGAAGTAGTGAATGAATTCCTTGCTTTGCTTTGCTTGCGTGCATGGCTTTTGCTTTCCCTATTAAACTGTCTTTATCTCAACCCACGAGTTTTCTCACTTTTACTGTTCTGCTTCTCTCCCCCATCCCACCGGGTGGGGGGAGTGAGCAAGCGGCTGTGTGGTGATTAGTTGCCAGCTCAGGATAAACCACAACAGTGGTTCACTGGAAGTTCATGTCAAGACCAACTTCACAATGGTCCTGCTTCATCTTTTTGTGAAAAGGTAAATTGTGTGGTTTTGCAATACCAAGAGTTCTGGAGGACCTATTAGTTTGAAGGACGTTACAAGGGAGATCAACAGAAAAGATAATCATTACCTTTGTCATTCTTGTTGTGATTAGAGTCATAAAAATGATTCCATGTTAAGATGGATTGACACATAGTATTTGCCAGTAATTGCTTCTCCTTCACCATTTTTCAGCTTGATTGTTGTAGTTGCTTTGAATTTTCTTGGTTTTGATTTTTAAAGCTCTCATTATTTTACATCAAATTATTTTCTTTTTTCTGTAATCAGGAGGGCAGTTCTGTCATCTCTTAGTTTCCTAATTCTTTAGGTAAACAATTTGATGAATATTTTTGAATCTATAGAAAACATAATTATTTTGTAATTATATCTGAATAGTATAAAGTAGCTACATTCACACGGAATAATAGTCTCAACAATTAACTCCACTAGCAATTATTCTAAATAATACAGCATAACTAACAAGAAATATGAATCACACATCCTGCCTGAACTCACGGTATTTATATTGTTGTACACCTTATAACAACTACAACAAAAAATTCCGTCTGTCAGTGAATTCCCTCTTCATTTTCTATTCTAAACTTTCACTGGGATTTTTCTCTTCGTGCAGCTTCCTTATCTTTTTGTTGATCCCAGATTCATATGCTATTTGCCTTGTCTTCAGTAACTTAGATTGTAACAGTGGGGACAGCGACACTGTCAGTTCTGTCTAATGTTTAAAATGACAGGTACACCACTGTGTTGTACAATTAATTGTTGTCATTAAAAATGTGGGCAAAGGTCTCCATTTCTTTGTCTGTGCAGAGGTCATGGGCATTTCTACATGACAGCCTTCATAGAGAAATCCCCCGTGCACAGATAGACCTACATGGAGGGGTGTGGGTGGGTGTAACCTCCCCTAACTTCTCATGACACGACATGGCACAATGGCTTGAGCTTACGTGTAAAGCTACACTCCAACTCTGGCTTGGGGAAATTCAATGCTAAGCTTTTTAGCCCCTTCTCCAGGAGAATCGCACCCACACACACCCCAGCGGCCTTCAGAATACGGAACCCCAGGAGTCCCAGGGAAATGGGGGAAAAAATTAAAACCAACATGATAAACGTTCCCAAAAAGCAAGATGAGCAAAACCCAGTCAGTCTATTAGGAATATAAGCTCTCCCATAGACCAGTTATGGTCTAGAAAAGCTGACGGTCCCCACTCCCTTCAAGCACACCCACAGATCCAGTTAAATTCAGTGGTCGTGAGGGAGGTGTTCCCTCTGTCTGTCTGCTCGGGTGCAAAACATTCAACCATGCCAGCCCCCATTTCAATATGCAGCCACATAGTCCAGCTCGGCAGCATCCATCCTGCCATGGCTGGCCCTGGAAAGTCAGCTCCGGGAGTCAATGAGCAGGAAGCACTGTCCCTGCTGCCGCATCAGCTCTGACCTAGTCTGATTCAGCCTGCTGCTGCAGCGTCACTTGAGGGGATCCTTGT
Organism: Pygoscelis adeliae; assembly: GCF_000699105.1. Taxonomy (NCBI): domain Eukaryota; kingdom Metazoa; phylum Chordata; class Aves; order Sphenisciformes; family Spheniscidae; genus Pygoscelis; species Pygoscelis adeliae. The sequence goes on from NW_008824808.1 coordinate 3,164,193, forward strand.
GGGGATATCAAAGCAAAAGCACTTTTTGCTTCTAGGGTGAATATTTCTACTTTGGACACAAGTATCTCTCCTTTCCTCTTATGGGATTTGGCGCAAAGACCACTGCCAGTTGTACCACCTACTGGGTGGAGCTGCTGGAGGATATCATCTCCCTTTTTGTGCAGTTCTACTTACAGTCTGGTATAATATATATACACCAGATGTGTTTCCACAAAACAACAAAATACGAGGTGTAATTATTGGGAAGCAACATTTTACTTCATGCAAAGAAAGTTGGCCAGGTCGTTCCATTATTGAGGAAGCACTCTCTTTAACCCAGGTGTGGCACATGAATAAAATTTGCCCAAATGCCAGTCACGTGTTGTCTCCTGCATTCTTGCAAGATATCCTGCATTTCTTCCCACTGGGCTGGAATGCTGAGCCACATCAGCAGCAGCGTGAAGCTACCAAGGCAAAAATGACCAACAGTGCTGAAGCCAACACACCACAGCTGCTTCCCAATATCAAACCTTAAATATCTATAGACTAAATTGTCAGTGGCCTAAATTTCCTAATTTTTGATGCAGATTTCATCCCTAGGAGTTCATCGGGTGTTGTGTACTTTACAAGGGCAGACAGAAAAGATTGTGGGGACACGCCTGTTTGAAAATGAGTCATTTTTAAGGTCAAACGTTCAAGTTAAAATATCAGGGCAAGGGAATTGGAGTTGGTCATTCTGTTATGTTTTTGTTTGGTGGTAAACAAGTTGGCATTTTTGACTTGAAGGTTCAAAGTTTGTTTTTCCTGGATGGATATGCCTCCAAGGATGGGTATTGCCTTTGAGTCAGATTTTGCAATTGTCATTGGCTGAATTCTTGATTACTGAAATCAAGAATGGCTCAGACTCTTATCTAAGAAGTGCAGGGCGGAGAGGAGGTAAATGTTTCTTCTTTTGGCCTATCTCCATTGCAGGACAGGGAGGGGTTTGTTTGCCTAATCAGCCTGTGATCTGAGGGTTTGTTTTGCAAAGGAGCATGTGGGGCTGGTTTCCTTGGGTTCCCAAGCCTGAGGCAATAGTGCTGGGAAACATGTAATTGGGGCCCATTCTTAATATTCATAAAGAGGACATAGGGTTTTCTTTTTCTTTTTATAAGCAAAGCCAGTCATGCAGCAAAGCAAAAGTATGTCAGAAATAGGTGTTTTATTTATAACTCAGTGCATTAAAAAACAACCAAACAAAATCAAATATAGTCCAGTTCAAGCTTTGTTTTATGTCACCATGTCGTACTTGCTCTTCCTCTTCTCAAGATGACAGTCCTGGGATCTCGATGCCGACCTGCAGAAGAGCGATTCCCAGACAGAGCATCTGGCTCCTTGTATGAGTCCTGAGGCGGTCGGTTGTGTTGGTGGCCATGGAGTTGCCTCTGGCTCTGACATGTGGTTGCACCAGTCACTTGATGGGGCTCTGTGGCAGCTCTGCCGTTCTGAATGCTGCCTCGTTTTGACTTTTCAATCTAAGTGAGTTTGCACTTAATTATTTTTGTAGTGACCATTCCCTTTAGGAGGTATTGCCCTTCCCGACTTTTCAATATTAGTGAGTTTTTTGTTCTTAATTATTTTTGTAGTGACCATTCCCTTTAGGAGGTATTGCCCTTCCCTCCCAGCCTTTTCTATTCCTATGGCTGGGTGCAGTAAGAGCAATACTGTAAAGAGCAGACTCAGCCTGCTGAGGGGCACAGCCTTTCCCAGTGTTGTGTTCCTGAGCTCGTCTGATAGACAGGATTACTTTGGGTTTTTTTTCACTTTGTAACTTAAAGCATAATTCTTACAGATCCTTCTTGTCTGAGGAACTTTGAGAAACTACACATGGGAGTAAGGGTATGGATGTTGAAGGCATGGGTTTTTTTTGTGGAAGTAAAGCAATAAAGATTTAAGGATTTGACTCCTGAAGGGCTTTAACTGCCAGCAAGGCCAGAGGAAGGAAATGCTCAGTGGGTGCTGTGTGCCCTGACTTCTGCTGCTCCGGTGTGGGAATGGTACACAGCACTTTGCAGGACTAGACCCCTCTGGTCTCAGGGCTGGATACTGCAGATAGATCCACACTGGCACAGAATTAAACACGGGCCTTCCCTTTAGTAACTGACATAAAACAGCTTTACTTGCTAATTAGATTAATGTTGATGATTTATCTCTCCCTTATTGGTAGTCCCTAGACTGCCCCAAGAATACAAATTTTAATCCCCTTCCCCATCCAGCCTGAGCCATTACTATAGATCAGAGCCATTAAAGCTGCAAGTACACAAGGAGGGTATGTAACTCAATTACAGGAGCGAAGGCTATACCCAGCTGCAACTGGTGTGGAAATTGGGTATGGCTACTGCAAATCACTGTGGAATTATACAAGCTGGTGTTAAACAAGCAGCAGGGCAAATTAGCCCTGCACTGAGCTGCATGCTGCTGTGCTTACACAGCTACTGGTGCCTGAGTTAACATGTTTAAATGCAGCGCAGCTAATCTCTACATAACCCTGCATTTTGCTTGTAGCTATATCCAGTGGGAGACCAAAGAATAGGAACTGCTTAAAATAACCTGTCTGCATTTCTGGAAGTTTAGTGTCTTCTCTCATCTCAAAGCCCAAGAGCCTATTCTGAATCAGGGGAAAATCCTATTTGCTATTAACCAGCCCTGACTTCTGTCCCCAAGGCCACTTTTCTGCAGACTGCTCCCCTGGAGCTAGAGCCAAACAGTGCTGCATTCGTGCTTCAAGATAGGGCGCGCCATGGTTGCAAATCCTGTATTTTTATTTGTTAGAGGGTATGCAGCACTGCCCCATGAGAGGTGGCATGGGACCCAGGAAGAGGCAAGAATTTCTTGGCCTGGATTCAATTCCATTCAGTGAGGCTGGTACATGCAGAAAGAGCACAAGAGGTGTGTGATTGGTAGCTGGAGAAAGTCTGGTTAGGGATGCAGAAGAGAGAAAGGGGTTACAGGCAAAAGCACCTTTATAAAATTAAGCAAAACACCAAAATAAAGCATTGTAGTAGGTACTTTTAACACCAAGTAGGTAGATGATTGGGACACCCATTTTCCCCAAGAGGATGCTCATCCTTTTGCATAATGCATAGCCTTGATGTCTCTTTTTGGCAGTGAGATAGAGATGTACTGAACATTTTTTTTAAATTATACCCCAAACACTGAAAGTTGGATCTTCCAATTAGATGCACACAAGCACAGCCTGTTTGGTAGAAGTCACAACTAATGTTAAAAGTCTGTTGATAGCAAAGCTTCTTGCCCTGCTGTAATTAGCACCGTGTGGTTTTCTCTTTTGCTCCTTTCTCAAAAATCAGTTACTTCAGATATAGTTGTAGAAGGCAAAATGTAAAAGAAGAGCGAATGACTTTTCTGTATGATCATAATTGCTGGCAAGTGGCTTGAAGCTTAAATACACAAAGATTTTATCAAGCAGCTACTTTGGGTTGGGCTTGAAAAATGTATTTTGCAAACGCACACAGATCCTTTGTCAAATGCTTCATTTTCGTACCATTTTTGACTGAGCAGAGAAAGACCATCTTTAAGGGGCTGGCTTGCCCATCTGGGGTCAGTGCAAAAGAATGGAACAGATTTTTTTTATAATTATTTATAAGATGTCTGCTTTCATAACACTGTTCCTTGAGTGTCAGATGACCTTGGGGGCCCTTGGCCACCCCCCTCCATGTGTTGGTCATCAGAAATGATTCATTCCTTGAAAGACATGGAGCAACTCTTAAATCCATGTAGGTTCCCCTCCCTCTCCATGTTATGCATCTTCTTTTGGTATGCTCCAACCAAATTGCCAAGGACGTGGAATTTAAGACTTGAGGATATCAGGAGCACAGCATTTCTTCAGGTCTCATTAGGACTTGGATGCCATCTTCAATGGAAACATCATTTGCAATGTATTTGTATTGTTTATTTTGATCCTACAGCCCCACCCTGCCAAAAAGCTCCTCAGAGGTGCACTCTGGGCATTGATACTACCTCACACACAGTCTTGTGACTGCTCCCTTCTGCTATAATTCTTATTCATAGTTTGATAACTCTAGTGGCCCCAATCATTGTGCCAGGTGCTGCACAAACCTTTAGGGTTTATCTAGAAAAGATTTTACATTCCTAGTTTAAATGGCTTGGGTGATTGACTGATAATGTAACAATATGCTAGGCTGGACAGACCAGTGATCCTCATTCCAGGATTCGAGTGTTATTGGCTCTCTTTACATTTACTGTCAGTGCTCCAGAAATGATTGTGTTCTGGGAGAAAAAAGTGCAGTGTCTAGCTCTTTCAAATACATTGGGAACAACCAGCCTCAGCTAAAAATGTAATCTAAACTGCCAATCTAGCTGTATCTTCCAAGAATTGATAAGGCGTATAGTCTAAGACCATGGTTAAGGGTCCTCTTGGAAGGCTACCTGATGTAGTATAAGGCATCACCACCCCATCTCTTCATTAAAACCCTGTGCAGAATTTGAATAAGCAACTGCACTAACACTTCTGTTTCACAGTGCCAGCTGAGTCAGGTTCATTTGAAGAGCCTCCATCCACAGTAACTTCTTAAACTGCTACAGCTGTATTTGCAAGAGAACATCTCACTATGGTTGAGATAGACAAGACAGGATTAGAAACAGCCACAGAAAGACTGGTGGTTTTGTCCTTGGTTTTTGGCTGCGGTTGCTAAAACTAGTAATTAACATGTTCCAAGAGTCTAAAGTAGTTCCCCTGTAAGGGGAGGAAAAGCTGCTTCCTGAACATGCCTTGGTTAGTGGCACCTGCCTGCAGTAGGTGAAGTGAGGAGGGTGGGATTTTTGGCTTTCTATTCACTATCATGGAGTGGTAACAAGTTAACACTGGATGAACGCGTCAGATTGGTCTATATATGCCTCTGTGGCTAGAACTGTAAATACAGTAAACTACAGTCTGCTCTATACTGCTTGGAGCAGATAAATACGTTGCCTGTACTTAGCTTTGGTTATACCATTTTCCAGCTGCTCTACAGGAAAACAGGGCCAGACAATAATCTCACCCAGGGGCAGAGCTGTAACAAGGACCTGTTGAAAATTTTCCATCAAGCTCCCATCTTTTTCACTGACGGTGTTTTGGCTGGTTGGTATTGTCTGAAGATCTCTTGAGACCTGTCTTTTTCACAGGGCAGAATGGCTTGTTCCCAATTCTTGGCAAAGTCAACACACTGACAGCTAATTGTTGGAGATGATTGCTTCTTATGGAGAACCTCTCTGGGGAAAGAGGTCAATGTTGGAAGGGAATGGGTAGGCGAAGAGGGCAAATGTTTGTCAAGGAAGACTGAGAGTGACAGGAAAATGCATCCTTTTCTGAGATCTGGAGATGACGTCGCATTTGGTCAAGTTGGAGGTGCTTTTTATACCATGAGGCCTACTGGTTTGAAAGGTCAGCCAGTCTGGAACAGGGCTCTCTGATTCAGTGTTATACCTCAACCTGGCTTTACACAGAGTTGAAGTTATATATGCTAGCCTCTCTCTTTTCCAGCTGCACCGTGATTTGGCTCCCTTATGCAGAGCACTGCAGAGGAGGGCACGTGGTCTTCCATTTGAGAGCATCTTTAGGGCACAGCAGCAGAAATTTAAAAGAAGTACACCACTAGAGGGCATCTACACGTTCTCACAACTGTAATGTAAACCTGTTCATAACTGCAAAAAAGTCAGTGAAGCATTTACAGCTAAAGTTATAAGGTACTGGAGCTCAGACCCTGCTGCATATGAATTATTTTTTTTTTACTGAACACATCCCTCTGCTTTGTGTCCTCAAAAGAAGAACACACGGAGATGTGTTAATCAGCAAAGCTTAAGATGGTGTATAGCAAGCCCTGAAGGTGAGCAAAGTATAAGGTTTGAGAAAATTTGTATTGCATGAAAAAAAATATATGTTTGCTGATTTTCACTGTGGAGCAAATGGGTTGAGGGAGAGAAAATGGCCTTTGAGAGAGAGAGGGAGGAACTGGGCTTGCCCAGATCCCCCCATGAATATGCCTGGAATTCATCTATATAGAGATGCTGAGGGAAGTCAGGAGAGCGTTCTCACTCTCTAATACAGTGGCCTGTTTTGCTATGCTTTAACTCTTCCCAAGAACTAAAGAATTACATCATTTACATATTTTAATTTAGGTGCGCTCACTTCACAGGTTTTGTTGATTTGCCTTTGCTTTTCTAAGTACTGCATGTAGCTGTGGCTTCACCGTGGCATGCTAGGTTTTATGAACCCTGAGGAGCTCATCTGGTAGATGCAGAGCGGTCTCTGAGCCACACTGCAGCAGCAGGACCTGGACACAACTGGCTGGAGGTTAGTTGGACACAGCCTACAACACGTCAGTGTAGCTACAGATTCACTCACATTGTGTGTATACCTTCTCTCCTCCTCTCTGAGAGAGGGCCCTGCGCAGGGCACCTCAGTCCTCCTCTTCAATGCTGCCACCTCCAAAGAGGAGGGAGAGGATTTGATTTCAAGCGTAAAATAAAACTCCAGTGGTCTCCACTTGGCAGATATGATTCCAGGTTAAAGATGATCCAACCTTTCCTGTCCAGTTCTCCCCAGGCTTGCTTTCTGCAGCTAAGGGATGATACAGTCCTGCACTAAGGCAAGCTAAGCCTCCTCCCTCCTGCCTTCCTTTCTGAGCAGGGATCCTCAGACATGCCATACTCTGCCAAATCCTTTACAGTGGTTTTGCGATGTGAGCTAGTATCTGCTGGAGATGCTGAGACGTGAACTCGTTTCACAGAGGGCTCGACCTGAATTCCCTGAAGTGGGAGTCTAGTCCTTTTACTCACTGAGCTCCCTCTTTTTGTACTTAATCAAATCCTAAATCCTCTGAAGTGAAAAAATGCACATTTTGTTTTCAATGACTTGCTGAAGCTGAATGCTTCTCACAACCAGCAAGGCCTATGAAAGTAGTATTTATTAAGGATGAGTGATTTCTCACACTTATTCTGTTTCTATCCAAGACTGCCAACTTGGTCCACCTGGGTTTCAGAACTGAGATATCACATTTCCCACGTCTCATGCCTTCTCTATACTTGCCCTGCATTATTTATTACAGCACTGAGTGCTCCTGGGGTTTGCTGTCAGGCAGGGTCAGGCTCCTTTGGGCTCACCTCTGCCACGGCAGTGTTGGAAGGCTGCTGCACCAGCCAGTTTATTGAGCAGGCTGGTCCTGCAGCTGGTGTTGCAAATGGGAACTTAAAAGCCACTCAGTGGAGAAACTCAGAGGAAACTGGGAGTCAAAGCAGCAGTGAGGACCTGGAGCTTCTGACTCCTCAGGAAGATAAGAGGGAGTTTAATCGGCGTCTCCTTTACAGCTGTTTTGGCTATTGATTCTTTCAGGGCAGGCAAGGGTGCAATATCCCTGCTGGCAGTAACACCCTTAATGACTGAGTTGATCAAATCAGTGTCATCCATTTGGGCCTTTCTTGCCAGGTTGGGAATGCTGCTCGTAAAAGGATTTCAGCAACTTTACACTCGAGGTGCTTCCCAAACTGGCTCAGAGGGAGAAAAAATTCTATTTAATTTAGTACAAAAGATTTGTTATCATTTCTAAACTGCTAATTGGACGCCCTCTCAGAATCATTCCAGATCAAACACGTATGTGGTTAAGTAAGGCTCTAATTTGGAAATTCATTGTACCGTCTTTTGCCCCAGTGAAACAAGAGTTATAGTGGCAAGGCCTGCAGAGACACTTTGTTTTCCCTGCACCTGCAATATTTCCGTAGCTTGGAGGGAACAGTGGCTGATGGTGACAGAAGGAAAAGGTACAGACAATAACAACTTGGGAAAATAAGCTCTAGAAAAGGTTATAGAGGTGTTAATTTTCACGGTGTTTATTTCAGAATAGTTCTAAGAGTTATAGAATCATAGAATCATAGAATCATTAAGGTTGGAAGAGACCTCCAAGATCATCGAGTCCAACCGTCAACCCAACACCACCATGCCCACTAAACCATGTCCTTAAGCGCCTCATCTACCCGTCTTTTAAATACTTCCAGGGATGGGGACTCAACCACTTCCCTGGGCAGCCTGTTCCAATGTTTAACCACTCTTTCAGTAAAGAAATTTTTCCTCACTGTTAGTTACACAGTGTAGCCCCAATCTCCCTGCAATGGGGAGGAGTGTGAGCTGCTCCATGAAAGCTGCTGTTTGGATGAGACCTTAAACTACTGCTAGCAACAAAAGAAGATGAGGACATGTGGTTCTCCTTGAACTGCAGAAGAGGGGCAGACAGTTCCCAGATCTTGCAAGGCAAGTTTCGTATTTTAAAATTCTGGGTCACTTCTTTAATTAAAAAGTTATGCTTTTAAAAATGTTTCTAGTCAAATGTACTGCAGCACTGGGAGCTGGAGTATTTTTTTGTCTGAAGCCTGTATCATCTATCAAAACGTGCTGCATGAAAACAGCTGGATCTCATGTTTGAGTCTTCATAACTGAACTGAACGTTTAGACTGTCTTTTTCCATCAAATGCGTGATTTAACAGTGCAGCAGTGGATGAATCTAGGACAGTCTCTGAATTGCAGATTTCTGTACTAGCCATCTGCAAAGTAGGAAGAAAAAGAAATGACAGGCTGCTGGCAGAAAAATATGATGATACTACAATAAGCATACACCACAGTTCATTTGATGGACAGCAGTGCCTACTCCCATAGAAAAGGGCTGGGATTCATGTGGATTAGTTCCTTGTGATACGTGCATAGAAATCCAAAAATTCTCTTCTCAAACACGTTGGTTGCCATTCTGTTTTCTTCTGGTCACTTACTAATATTAGAAGCGACAAACTGTGAAACCAAAGTTGCAGGAAAGGCATTGTATGTTTGCAAAAATGTTAAGCCTGCGTGGGTCCATCCTGCAGTCTTTCCTCCTGCAAAGCCCTGTGTGTGTCTGTGTGCATGCCCACGCACGTGGGCTCCTGGTTGCTACAAATGGCTCTGTCCCCTTTCTTCGGGATCTGTCAGAATGGGGAATCTGTACAATGTTCGGCTCTGCGCTTGACTGAAAGCTTGAGAAGTTAAAAGCTTTTAGAAGAGTCTCAAAAAAACCAGCAACATACACACATAACTGAAAACACATGAGAAAAAGAGAAATAATGCAGCATGCAGTAACATTTGGAAGCTTTCTCTCTTTTTAGCAGTATCAGAGAGCCTCAGCAAGAAAGGAACCCCTGTAATCCACAGGGCCTCTGTCAGAAACACAGCAACAGCTGAACGGTGCATGAGAGCTGAGGCTTCAGGGAAAATCTCCATGAAAAATAAAAGGAAGGGAAAGAAAAGGAAAAAAAAACCAAAACAGTATTTTTTTAGAGCTCTGTACAGATGCGATGACAATTTGATGAGTCCTTCTGCTTTTTTTGCTTTCATGCAAATTGATAGGCCGCTCTTGGGAAAGGTCTACAGTGCCTATGAACATCTTATTTTCTGCTTGAAGTTACAAGCTGACTGGAAAAGCTAAGAAAAGCAGCATTGTGGAAAAGGGAAAAGGTGTTTGGCAATGTCAGGAATTAGATGCTGCTGGTGGCACACACACTCAGAAGTAAAGACCACAGGCAAGTTCACACTTAAGCAAAGTTGCAGTGGAACCAGTGTAGTGCCAGTGCCAAGCACTCAACAGACACTAAGTTTTGCCTCCCAGAGTCATGAGACCATTATAATACTGCGTGGCTTTTTCAGGCAACGATGTGCTGTTGTGATTTGCTTTCTGGTTTTTTAACTGCTGTGGGTTGTGTTCTCAAGGTTTGCCCTGCAACCACAGGGATACTTTTTATTTGTATTTTTTACATGAAAGCTGTTCCTTCAGCTTCCTCAAGAAGAAAATTGAGAGTGTGGCCTTTTAGAAAATGATCAAATGTGACAAGTGTTGCAGTAAGGTCACAAACACTGAAACCGTTTTTATGATGATGATTTGGCTTCTTATGGATAAGAAGACTCTGTTACACTTGCGTTTTGCTTGTTCTCTAAGGCCTTGCATATAGAAACCTTTCATTCCTCTGTCATATCAGCTCTGCTCTGACCTCAGAGAGGACAGCTAGACTAGCCAGGCATGGTGTAGCTAGTGTTGCCTCTGATGCCTTACTGCCTGTCAATATGGGAATGGATTTGCTGCAGCATTAATGTGGATGAACATCTGAGCTTAAGCTGTCATAGGGGGTAAGCAGTCACAGTGTAAAACCATGCACAGGCACTGTGTGTACTGCGAGGGCTTCTGAGGACTTGTCCCCTGAAATTTATGAGTGTGGTAAACTGAAGTGCTCTGTGACCCTTTCCTAGTCTGTTGTGAAAGGATTTATCTTTCCTTCCTATCTCATCAGAGGGAGCTGCAAAAGATGTCGGAGGGCTACTGGCCACATTGAATGGTTTTGTGTTCACAATTACTGCAGAGTGAGGGGGTTAAGAGCCACCTCACTGAAGGTTGCACTCGGGAGTTCACACCCTAAGGCAGGCCAGGGAGGCTCGACTGAACTACCCCAAGTGTAACCCGGTAGTAGCTTTCTTGTGGGTAGACACACCAAATCAGAGAGCATGAGTTAATTCTGCAGCTAAGAAAGATACGTGCTTGGGAAGAAATGCTGGTGACCATATTTTATACTTTATTTATGCAGCTTCTCTGTTGGGGGATTACTGTATAAATAGCAGAATGGTGGGAAATTTACAGAGAAAAACCTTGGTTGACTGGACTTGAAAGAGTACTTTGAACCTGGCTGTACAAGGAAGTACCCTCATCTGTTTGTTTTGGTCCAGAGCACGTTGGGTCTGAACTTCTATTGTCCTGAAACAAATATGGTTATTTACAGCTATGACAAGTAAGTGAAGGAGGGTGTAAGACCGGACTGTTGTCATGTGGTAGCATTTCACACCCACAGGTGTAACAGGTGTAAGTGACTGTACAAGATGCAGGACAAGGGAAAACCAGGCTGGTTGTTATTACATCCAAGCCATGACCTCTATCAAGACTCTGAGCTTGTCTACCCTTGAAAACATTAATGGCTAGAAGTGTACAATAAAGCCCTCAGTGGAAACTCAGCAAAAGAGCTCCTTTACAAAACAGCCTTTTCGTAAGAGTTCAGTCTTACACATAGAACAGTAAGAATAAGTTTGGTCTGGGGACCTGAGTGATGACCCATCCTGATCAATTAAAATCATTTGCTATGAGGCCGTGAATTAATCTGCTACTAGGTTTCTCCTATAAGCTTCTCCTAGGGGTTGGGAGAGCGGGGTGTGACTGGCTGTTTTCTAACATAGAAGATAGATAAAGTGTAGATAATGTTTGCAAAAGAGTACCTTTGTGACTGTAGCTGCCCGCATTAAATTAAATAAGCTATGATGGCAAAAGGTTGGGAGTTCTGCCTTTTTATTTTCTAGCTTTTTGCCAGCATGGGTTTTCCAACTCTGAGCCAGCACAGCTACACCAGCAAAGCCTTTCAGTGAAAACCAAAACACATTTGCTTAGCCTGTGTAGACAAGACATCACAGAAAGGCTTGCAATCTTTTGATCAACAGTACAGTAGTCTGAAAGTTCACAAGGTGAGAAGCACTTCTCACCCAGAATATACACTGCAAACTGTATTTAGAAATAACATTTTTAATTAAAAACAGCATTTCTGATCCTGTTGGCAGTAGCTACGGGGCATAAGTGAGGATATCTTTTCTGACAGGAGATGTTTGGGACCTTGATGCAAGAGACTGCAAACCAGTCTCAAGCCTGCTTGAATAATCAAATTAAGAACTTCCCTTCTGAGGCATACATTTCTGAAGTGGCACGTGCGGGTCTGGCACAGAGCAGTCATTATTGCCGATAACAGAGCTGACATCAAGGGCTTTCCTATGTTATGGAAATTTGTAAAGATGCAAATACAGACCCTTTGTGTAGATCCTGGCTGTGGTTTCACAAGATGCTATTTTTGGTGGCGCAACCAGCTTTAAAAGTTCCAACTCCTTCTGGTTCCCAGAGCCTGTTCCTGTCTTTGTACTTCAGTTATCCCTCTCCTGTGCTGCTACACTCCTTTAGGATTCAGGTGGAAAACACAAAACACTTTTATTTTTAGTCAGGATGATTTTACTGATCTACTTTGCAGCACAGCCCCCTAAACAGTGATAAGGTATGTGTGATAGGTGGCATGAAGGTGGCAATAAGTCATTAGGAGTGGGGTTGGATGTGGGTGGGATCATCTTCCACCAGCTTCACGCCACAGGCATTGTCTTGTGAGTATGCACAGTATCGGGGAAAGCCTGTCATTGTAAACCCGACTGTGATCTCCTTGACCGGGGCTTGCAACCCTGGCCCCGGAAACTACTGCATAGGAGTGCCTTGCTCAGCCATCCCCAACTGCAAGCCCGTCTTACCCAATCTGAGAAAGTGGCCCTTGGATCCATTGCTCCTTTATGCTCTTTCTGTGCATACAAGGACCCACAGGCTGCCAGATGCTTTACGGTATAGCTCCTGCTTCTGTCAAGCTCGCAGCATCACCTCCATCATAAGCAACGGCATTACTGCTATGGCCACCTCAGTGTCGTCGCTGCCTCATAGGGTCACAGCCCAGCTTTGGGCACTGCCTACTTTGAAGTTACTACACAAAGCCTCATGCTGTGAAACAGAGAGGACCTGTGTGGGATCTGAAACAGAGGCTCACACATATAGGAGTAGATGGGCCCATGAGCGGGACTCCTATCTCTGGTAGTGACCAGTGGAGAGTAAGGGACCAGAGCAAGCATCTCTGCCCCAGCCGCTGACGCATGTGGCTCAGCCTCTTCCCATGCTCCAGGGAGGTTTGTGCAGGAGGCAGAGGGGTATCTCTCTGTTACGGTGCAACACCAGAGACACAGGGACACTTCTGGAGAAGAGGGGTCATGCTAGCCACGGTCACTCACCCCACACAGCTCCCTGCATGCCCCAGCCAGCGCAGGGGAGCAGGGGGACAGCAGCAGGGTCAGGCTGCTCCACCAGCGCCACTGGGCACGCAGCCACCCAGGCTACGGCCTCACCAGGCCTCAGCCCTTGCTCCCGCAAACAGCCCCTGTTTGATGAGGGGAGCTTTGTTTGCCCACCCTCCCCAACACTTGGATGCTCACTCGGTGGCTTCACTGCCCCAGTACCCAAGCACGTGGCAGCAGTCATGGCCCCTCTGGCCTGCTCCCCAAGCAAGGGCCACCTGGACCTCCCCATGCACCAGGCAAGCAGCTCTGGAAGGAAAAGGCAATACACATCTTTGCCAGTGAGACTGCAGCTTATTTTATGCTGCTGGTTTGTCTCGGCACTTGTGGTGCTGCACAGCACGGTGAAAACTAGAAAGCAGGCTGAGTGCGGTAAATAAAGGGAGTAAAGCAGGATCTTGCACATTGTACTTACTTCCTCATTGATCTTAGTGTGTCTTGTCTTGCCAAAACTAAAGCAAAACACAATGGGTGGCTCTGAACAAGCTGCCAGTGTTTTGCTTGTACAGAATTTTAATCTCTAATGGGACCTGCAGCGTTAGGAGGGGGTAATGGAAATGCCACCCATTTTAAAGAAAGGTGGTTTTGGTTCTTTTTTCATTTCTCACTCCAGGACAGCCACCAGTGGAACAAGCAGGTCCTCTGCTCTCTTTCAGTGTCACCATCTTTATTGAGACTTCATCTCGCTTCTGTCACTGCAAATTAGAGACGGGTTTATTCCATTCAGCTTCCTATGCCCAATTCAGAAAAGCTACAATAGTTGTAGAGAAACGAAGCTCTCTTTGCTCCTTTGGAGCGTGTCACCATAAATCATCCCAGCTAAAAGGCCATGCGCCACTTTGTGCTACATTCTCTCAGTTATTAAAATGCGTTAGGTCTTAATGCCTAAGGGCAAAAAGATGAGTCTTATGGGTCATACTTTATCTATTTCAAGACATCAGGTAAACGGATAGTTCTGCATAAATGATGATTGCTTTAACTTAGTTCACACTAAGGACACACTGAAGAAACAGTTAAAATATTTTTGATTGCTATTCAATGCTTTCAACCACTGGCTCAAAAATAATCAACAAAGGAGGATATTCAGTTGAAAATCAAGACATTTTGCAAATGCATAAGCAGACATATTCCCCACACACACGTAAACACAGACACATATTTACAAACCTAGAAGGAGTGTTTCCCTTGGGGTTTTTTAAGCCTTTCACATTCACCTTTTCAAGCTATCCTTACAAAAGGTAGAAAAGTTATTTCATTGAAAAGAGCAAAAGAGGACCAAAATCTCCATTTAATCACAAGACTTGAAAAATGGGTACTTAACAAATAACTTTTAAAATCAGCCAATAATACTAGAGCTATGATAAAATTGCAAGGTTTGACAAAGCTGATAATACAAATAATTTTTACGTTTTCATTTTGAAAGGCAATCAGGGCAGACCTCATTTGTGTTGGATGCTATAGAAATACAGAAGAGGGCTGTTGCTGCTTAAAAAGATTCTCCTAAAAGAGGTAGAAAATGTTATCTTTGGCATCATTTAAGGAAAACCAGGAGCTCTCTATTAGCTCAAGAAAGGCCATCCAGGGTACAGGAGTGTTCACAGATAAGATTTCTCTTTCAGTTATACACTAGCACATAAGGCAAAGTGAAAATTAATGTAGGTTCTCCTGACAGTATTAAACAAATATCTTTCTTATAGCAGTAGGCTCATTTTATCCCTGAACTATTAACCAAAATAAGTGACAGAGAACAATTAAACCATTCATCTCAATTTAGGATCCTAATGCACACCCATGGTCAGCAGCGCTCGTAAGTTCTTCGTTTTCATCAGCATTCATTTTTAAATGGTTTAATGCTGCCTTTGATTGCCAAGTGCTAAAATATGAATCTTCACACTTCTGAGTCACTGATGTAACTAAACTGTGACTTCGGCCTCAGAGAGTTTCCTGGGAGTAATGCAAGCTGGGGCCACGAAAACATCTGAGTCACGATTTCCAGGGTAATTCAAGCCCACCTTTGTCAAAACTGAACAAACTCCCACGTTCTCCCTCTTCGCCTCACCAGCAACCCCCAGCAACTCCATTCAGTGGTAGCTGGGTGGTTGATGCCTTGTTTTGGGGCTTTTTGTCAGCCTGAAAATTACTCATTGCTCCTGCCCCTTCTGACAGCATCAGCACTGGCTTCCATAAAGGTGTTAAAATACATGCTATCCTTAGATATGCATATTCCTCTTGACTGAACATCCCCAATCGATGGATATACAGGTGAGCGGGAATAGGAGCAGGTACAGTTTTGCTTCAGGTCTTGGGCCTGCTAGCTGCAAACACCTTGTGTCTCACACTCCCCCAGCTAGATGTGTGACGTAAAGGGCCATAGCTACATCCTCAGCTAGACCTTCGTACAAGTGAGAGGCTGTAAATACGAAAAGATGGAAGCTATAAATCAGTAGACCAAAAATATTGTCTCTGGTGTCAGTGTAATGAGCTAACCACTCATTTTCTCCCAGTAATAGGGAGAAAAATTAGGGGATATTTTGTCACATTGAAGCAAAAAAGCAGAACATCATTCATCTTTCTTCCACGCTCTTCAAATTTAGCCAAAAAGGAAAAATCATCTGTAAAGTTGAAGGAAATGGCTTTCCTTTCTTTTGTTTTGATTTTCTCAAGTCTCAGCTTCTGGAGTCTTCTAGGATTGCCTGGGCTACACAGATGGCTGTCTAGTTGACTTTGTGATAGGTTTTTCTTTGCCTTAGAGGTCTGGAAAACCACAAGGAGGGAGGAGATAGGAAGTGAAAGTGCAAGGAGGTGGACGTTGTCTTCCCAAGGGCCTGTCAAACCTCACAGTTGGGGTGCAACACGTCCTTAGCTGTGCACACTTTCTCCAGTGAACCCTTCTTCTGGAACAACTGCTGTTAGCAGCAATTGGGGCTGGAGCCCTGGTGTCCTGCCTGGCAGCAGAGCAGGCTGCGGTGCAGAACTGCCACGGAGGCACAGCACCTCTCCCCCAGGAGGCACGAGCAAAGGTAGACAACAGCACTCCATTTCCCCTCTCCTTCCAGTCAATCACAAGAAGTTCCTCGAGGAGGTACTCACCCAAATGCCTTCACTAGCTCTCACTGGAAGTTTTCCTTTGGGAAGGCAGACTTGAAGCGTTCACTCTCTGACTGACATTCTTGCGTTCAGCCCATTTCTTGGCAGGGCTGTGGCTGCAGCCTGGCAAATTGACATTCCTATCAGGCAGGAAAATTAGGGAGGAAAATGCCTTTGAAATAAAACTATTCACTGTCTACATGACATCAGTTATTCTATTTTTTTCACAATTGTCATATTAAATATATCTGCTTACAAAAAGATAATGAGCCTAATGTCTCCCACTTTCTGTCCGGCAAGTCAGGCATAGTACAATTATATTAGTACCAAACCTATGCAAATAATTGTGCAGTTCTGGTTATTAGTATTAGTATTTTCACCAGAGCCTGAAAATTAATTGTGCTGTTTTCAGGAATTAACCAATACTCCAACTCTGCTGGAGGCCTTTCTGAGGGATTTAGCCCCAGTACTAGTATTTTGATTTGAGTCTTGCAGAACGGGTGGCTGTAGAGAGAAATCTAAAATTAGGGTCAGATGAGAGAGAAGATCTTTGCGCTGAAAATAGATCACAGAGTCATCTGTACCTGACAAAGGGTTATGTACAGCCTTGATGACTTCAGTTAGGCCATGTATGGGTACATGGACCTGGTTTCATAATATTAAACACAAGATAAGGACCAAAGGGTTCAACAAAGCTTCCTCCAGGAGCAATTCTAAAGGATACAGGTAAGCCTGTGAATCGGTTGGTCTCTTGCTTGAGCAAGAGGTCTTTTACTGAGGCCTTCAGTGGTCTAAATAAATCAGTATGAGCTCCTTTTCTTCCTTTCTAAGGACAGCACTGAAACCCTTTTTTGTTACTCAACTGCTTACTTTAAGTCAGTCAATTAATTTTAAAAAACAAACCAAACCAAAAAAAACCCCAAACAACAGCACCCGTAAAGGGCACATTCTGGGAGATACCCTTAACATTTTCCATGGTCTGACACCTACACGCTGGCTGGGCAAAGGACACCAGTAAATGTTTTTTACTAATGCTGAACACAATTTCTGTGTAACATCAAAGCATTTATTTCTCTGTGAGGGCTAGCCATACACCAGAATTGTCCTTTGTGTTTTGATTGATGGCAAATTGTACAACAAATAGATTAATTGCACAACTAAATTGATTGCACAACTAAAAGAAGGCCAAATATCGGTTCTATTTAGGTTGCAAATGAAGTTATTCAGAATCTTCTGTGGACTTCAGGTGGGGCCCCAGATTTGCTAGACAGTTAAAAGTCTTTGGGTGGAGATGTTGGCCTTTGGCTACAATCAAAAGTGGTGCAGGAAAACACCTGGAGAACAGCGGCACCAGCTTTACCTTAAACGGGGTTGGGCATTTGCCTTTCAGAGTAGGATGAGGTGGTCTCATGGAAAAAAGAGGAAGCCTTTATTCCTCTGAAACTTTCCTCGTGTTTAGCACTGTGGAACTGCATGAGAAGGTAAGTCTGCTTTCAGTGCTGCTGATGGAAAAACAGCTTATGCATGGTGTCTTGGCTGATGCTTGTATACAGCAATCCCTTCATGTGTGACTGTACCATTGCTTCCTGCTCAGCCTCCTGCTCCTTTTAGAGTTACTTGCATTTAAATGGTCCTAACCCGGCTTTGAAGTTAATATTTCTTTGAGGGCAATGAAGTGATGTACTTATGTCTTCAATTGCTTGTTTGGTGGCAGTTGTTTGCAGGACTGCCTTTGTGAGGAAGTGGAATTCGGGGAGTTTTACATTGGCAGTAATAACCTGCAGCACTTCTACAGCCTCCTCTGTCTTCAAAGTCCTGTGCAAATACGAGCTGATTAATCACACTGATGAGCGCCTGATAGGCCATCGTTTTGAAAAGAAAGCGTTTTGTTCTGTACAAAACAAACGGTAATGAGGAGCTATTAAAAACACACTATCCATTTACTCCTCTAGTGTCTAAATAGGCTGAAGTTTCAAATAACTTCTAGGCAAAACCAAAGGTGCATAAATTGGTGATTTAAGGAGTGTTTTTCCCTCTCCCCGTACCTCCAATGTCAGACTATTTTTCTCATTGTCTTTACATTTCCTAGCATTTGAAAATTAAGAGGGTGTAAAGAAAAAAAACAGCCCAGGAATTTAACTTCTTATCCACCCGGCTGTTAAGGTAATCACTGGTAAAACGCACTGTTGTTTCGAGAGGAGAGCCAGACGGCCTGGAACAATAGCAGTGTGTATAAACTTTCCCCATTCACCTCAAAGGGCTTCGGTTCTAACACTTCATTAAGATGGTTTAAATGCTAAAGCTGCCGTCTTGTTGTTGATTATCATATCAGAAACCTTCACCTAACATATTTAATTAGTACAGCTACAAGCCCTGGCATGTCTTCATGGAGGAGCAGGTTTCGAATTTAAGCTATCTAAATACTGGAATCACAAATCAAGTGCTCCTTAAGGCTGGTGGTCCACAGCTGGCTTTGTCAATGCTTGTAGTCTTTCTCTCTTTTCTACTTTTTTTTTTCCATTCTTGTTCCATAGACCTAATTTTGTTTTATCCCGTGTTGAATGTGTACCCACATAACGCTTGTCATTAGGATCACAGCTGTACCCCTGCAAAAAGTAGTAGTAAACATTTTCATGCAATTAGGCGTGATGTATAATTTTGAACAGTGAATTTCGTCCTCTCTCTGTCTTTCCTTCCGAAGACTCATTGCTATAGGTACTGTTAACTCCTTCCTCCGCATCTTGTTAGTGCGATTTCAGCTCAGTTAAAATGAGGCTTTATTGGCATGACAAGCTACGCAAGTGTCACCAAAGTGTTAGGGAGAAAAGAATCATGCTACTCTGAGCACAAACCGATAGCAAGCGGCACAAGGCCAGGGAGCTGGGCCCTCGTCAGTCCCCAGCTCTGTGGGATTGCTGAGGACCAACCTGAGGCAGCTCCTTGTGAGTGCTGAAGGGAGCCCAGCAGTACTGGGATCTAAGGTGGAGAGGGGAAAAGATGTGTTGAGCAAGGAAAATGCCAGGCCCATAACACCTGCACTGTAGCTTGTGAATTCCCTGAATTGCAGTCAGATACCATCAACGTCAGTGTGTTACAAATGCCTAGGTAGACGGTTTAGGAGACTGAAATTCATTAGTTGCCTTTAAATTACCAGATGGACAGATAACATCTCTACCCCACTTACTTTGCCTATCCCATAAGTGCTCTCTTTCTGGTCAGCCTGTCCATCTGCATTTCTACAAAACAGCACATCTGAGCTAGCATCTGGATGCTGTCTGAGAGAAAATATATAGGATAATACTAGATTTTTACCACAATAGCTTGCCCTTTTCTCTGCTTGCATCCCCAAATTGTTTAGTTTGCATTCAAATGCATGTGGTGCATTACCTCTACCTGCAAATGGCACTTCACTTAAATTCAAAGGCACCCCCTCTGGCTCCGAGAGTCCCTGCGCTGCACATTGCTGGAGAAAGGATGGCTGTTTTGTGATGCTTATACACACTGCCTTAGGTAACCACCGCTGCCACTATTGGAGGGTGGGACACTGGACTCAGCGGACTTAGGTCGAGCTGTTAAGACCATTCATACATTTCGTGTCAGGGTGACTAGCACAGGTGAACAGTCATGTCCTGCTGCTCCTGAGGTTAGTCACGTTTGGCTAATGCCAATTTGACCATGCCAGCTCCTGCCTAGGCTGCTTGTTTGAAACAATGGGGTTTAGCACAGCTTCTTGGGGTTGTGCTCCAGCACAAGCTTTTCCCCATCTACAGGTACTGTGGCCACCTGTTGTTAGCACTGGCTAGTTTATCTAGTGTAAACAGAAAGTAATTCTATTCAATCTAATTGTCAGCTTGTCTGTTGACTCTGCTAACAGAGAAACCAAATAGTGTCAGTTACCAAGAATATTTTTAGGGGAGAGAAGTGGAAAGGGGAGGAATGAAGCAGATGATACATGAAGTTCTGTACAGGGACCACTAATCCCTCTGACATTGTACACAAACCACGCTTCAAATACATACAAATCTTGTATGTAGCTGGTTTCTTACAGTGGAAGATTGTTTCTTGACTGGGTTATCCCATCTTCCTCTTCCCATAGGGACAATGTCAACCAAAATCCAGAAGAAAACCTGCTAATAGGCTAGCTGTTGTTGTGGTCTTATAGTCATATTTTCCATTTTTCCAGCTCACAGTGACCGACTATGGGCTGGAGTTTAAGCAATCAAACACACATGCACACACAGGCATGGCTGTGAAAGCTTGTAGCATGTGCCACTGACATGACTCTCCTTTGAACTGAGTAATGTGGTAGCTGCACTGCTGAAATGAGCTCTGCTGAAGTGAACTCTTCTTTTCCTACTTGAAAATGTTCCTTCAAGCTCACTCCCATCTACAGTGCAGTTTTCCCTGCACCATAAAATATATTTTTACCTATTGGATGTAAGAAGTAAAGCAGTTTGGTGAGAGCAGCTTACTGCAAGCATAAAGCAAATGGAAAAAAGGCCCGGGCAAGCCAAGAAACTTGGTTTCTTCAGCCAACTGCTGTCACATAGGTTGGAGTTCACCTATGACAGCAGTTGTTGAGGAATAACCCAGGAGGATTTTTCTTATTACTGCATATGTTTTCACTTAACCCCACAGACCTTGAAAGAAAGTAAGTTAAGAGAAACAAGCCCTAAGAGTTTCATACATGAGGTTTTTTAGGACTGATCCAAAGTATGGTAAAACCGTGCTTAGACTAGTTCCTAGTCATTAACGCTTAAGGTACAAATTTCCAGTCCTTACTGATGTTGGGGAGCATCTGTGTGAGTAATACCTTTTTTGACTAGAAGGGGTCCTTGGGTGACTCAGTATTCATCAGTATGACTAAGAGTTACAGTCAGGTCCCCAAACACAGAGAAAAGAATCTAGTGTTCTTTATATTTCAGTTGTGTGCACAACCTTCATCGAATTAAAGATGACCAATTGCTAGTCCTGCAAAGAGAACAGTTTCCACTGTGTAAGGTGACCTCTAAGGAATTGCTTCTCTCATGGGGAATTGCCATTCCCCATGCACTAACGTGTGGGTTTCTTAGACTAATCAGGGAAGAAAAGCTGTTCCAGGAATGTTCAGACTATCAATCACATTACTTTATAACCTAATAACAAAGCAGGAAGAGCAGGGAAGTATAAAGCAGAGAAAAGGGATTTAAGATACATCTTTTATGGTATAGAATGTAATTAAGAAGTAGGTAATCATGTAGATATGGTTTGTTGAGAACAGGAGTACAATTGGCGGAGGGGAAACATCTTTACACCTCACTTTTTTTTAAATAATGACTTCTTGTAAAAGAGAGGGAAGGACTAAATTTGCAAAGAAACAAAAGAGAAACTAGGCTGAGCAACAAGATGGGGAGGAAAGAGAGCTTTGTGGTTATAACACTCAACAAGGACCAGCTCAGAAGATCTGGGTTCACTTTCTTGATCTCCCAGAGGTTGCTTGTCTTTGGGCAAGTCACTTACATCTTTGTACTTCAGTTCTCTCTCTATGCAAAAGAGTGGAACACTTTGTTTGGACTGAAATCTCTTCTGGGCTGGGCTTGCTTCTTCACCTATGTGTACCTGTTACACATAGCACAGTTATTTTACAAATAATACATCCTAATATCCTTAGAGAGATTTGCTAAACTTGTATGTGCTTTTGTAGAATTCTGGCTATAGATCTGCTTTCGATCATTCGGTAACAGCCTGACGGTGTAATTTCTCCCAAGCCCTCAGTACAAAGTCTCTCCTGAAAAAGAAGAAATTCCACAGAAAGGGATCCATCCTGAAACAGATGGGGAAACACAGGAGGCAGAGTAATTACAAACCGATCAGCAAATATATCCAGTTTTTGCAAGGGATGGCTTGTTTATGCTTCTCCTGCGCTCCCTGGAGCAGTTTTTTCTAGGTACTAATACAAGCCTTATTGTTGTAAGAGCTGCAGCTTAGCCTTACAACACTTGTCAAGGTGTAGAAAGGGAAAGCAACATCCTCCCTTAATGAACAGGTGGAACTGAAGCACAGGCTACATTCAAACTCAAATCACCTAGCAACTTGGCATAAAACCAGGGACAGAGCCTAACTCGCTTCAGTTTGTGCATTACTTTTTTAACTAAAAGTAGACTTCAGCTCACCTAACTGTAGATAAAAGACTAAAGAACTTAGTTGCAGTAGGGACTCCCTGTGAATGATGGAAGGAGTCATTTTGCCTAACATCTAAATCACCAGCACTGCAGGAGCATGTATCTCTCCACTGAATATACAAAGAACCTCAATGAGATGCTTGAAGTTATGTAAGTACTTTGCTATACCATTTAATTTTTCATTGCATAATTCTTTTTTCCTCAGAAACATCCTTTGCCACAGAGCAGTGTTGTTAAATGCCACAATCTTGCCTTAGACGTCAATGGTATTATTTCCTTTTTGACAGTTTAAATCACTGTTACACTTAGATCATTTGTCAAATCCTAGCCAAGAGACCTTCTGAACTCAGGATTCTGGGCAAATGAAGGAAAAGACCTTGAAATATTTGATTCCCGCCCCCCCCTCCCCCCCC
>NW_008824808.1:3186842-3198885 GCF_000699105.1 Pygoscelis adeliae
TTTCCCCCCCCCCCCCCCCCCCCATGAATCCTAAAGTATTCTGTTACAGGTTGGGAATTATAAACATGTTGTTGATTGTGTGAAGCTGCTTTAAAATTCATTAATCCCTAACAAAAATAAGGTGGCAGGAAAAACATAACAGTGAGAGCAAGATGATTTGACCTGACGTTACCAATATGAGGGGAAAAAAAAGAAATGGAGCTGTGTGCTATTCACTGTCTCACGCCTCCACTGTGTTCTGTACAGCTCTCTTGATTTCAAGGTAGTCTAGTGTCAGTGTCAATAATTCCCATTTCTTGTTCATTTGTTTTTTCTTTAAATGGTTTTAGCTAAACTACAGTCCATCTGCTATCAAAAGCATTTAATTTCATTTTCACCTTTGTGGCATTTTGAACTAGGCGTTAAAAATGGCTCTGAATCACGGTGGGTACAAGTGGATTGCTTTCAGTAGTGTGTAGCTACTCCATTAAAAGGAAGAAAAAAATGGTGTTACAGTATTATATCTTGGTGTAGCCCTTGATGTGATTTTCATCTTCCACCAGACTGGTCTTATTGCTGTGTAAGATCCCTGTGCAAAATAAAAGAAGAAATTAGCTCACTATGGAAATAATGACATTAGTTAGGAAAGCTTGTAAATGGAGAAAAATCATGACGAGGGAGACCTAAGATATTTTAAGATTGTTTCTCAGAAAGGTGAACTGATTATACAAAAAACGTAAGGAAAAGCAGAAAGCAAATAGGGGAAAAATGGAGAGTGAAAACTGGGCAGTACTCAGTATACTTACATGTATAATATATTTCCAGTGACATCAACTTTAGATGTTAGCTACGACAAGAGTTAGTAAAATAGCATAATTCCAACACAATTCCATTTTATGTTTAATACACAGAATTTCTTTTATTAAGCAGAGATTTTTCTAACAAATGCTGATGATCAGAACAGTAGCAAATAAGACAGCAAACTCTATGTTGTTACTCAAAACAAGAGGCAGGCTAAACCATCTCGGCTCCAATGACTTTTGTCCACTCTTAATCTCTTTAGGCAACAGCACTTCATGCAGCCTATATTTTTGTTTCAGCCCAGGCTGAAAAGAAATAGCCCTCTGAATGCATCTTTAAGTGCATACTTAACAGAAGTAATTTACTGGTAATATTAACTGAAAGCCCTTTTCCAGATTCTAGATAATATTTGTAAACAATATGTTTTTCATCTATATGTGAACAAGCTCCCTGTTGTCCCAAGTGTAGCTTCATGGTAGAGCTAACCATGGGCAGCTGTGACCTTAATCTGGGCACTGGGCTGAGCATTGCTCATATACAAGCAATCGCACTAAAAAAAACCCCAGATGAACAATTTGCTCCTCTGGTGTTGCAAGGGACCTATTTGGTCCCGTGGGGCTTGTCCCATGCTTCCTGGCGCTGCAGGAACCTGGGCTGCTCTGGGAGACTTTGCTAACAAACTGCCATAAAACACGCCTGGTGTTGACACATGGGGAAAGTCGTGAGAAGGCGCTGGAGGACTGTTGGCATTCCAGTGGGTTAGTGGGCAGCTTTACTGCAAAGTGAGCAGATTGAAGCAAGCTTTAAGTTCTTGAGTGTCATTGCTAGCTGTAAACACCAAAAACATAGCTAAGCTCAGGTCAGAGGTTTGTGTGTTGATGAGGCTGCATGAGGGACAACGATGGAGGACTAGACTTGTTTGGTTCTGCAACCAAAATACATGAATAACACCCAATGAAAACCCTGAATTGTGCCCTTAATGACCTAAAGCATCTTCTGCCCCCGAGGATAGTACAACAAAAAGGGCAAATCCAGATGGTTATACTAAAGACATGAGAAACATAAAAGGAAAACCAAAATTACTCTGCAAACATTACCACATGATTCATCTAGTGAAAACAGAGTGTCATGTCAGTGCTTTGCTTAATTTAAGAGACAAAAGACCCAGAGGAAAACCTTTGGAGTCCCCAAAGACTCCAAATGATGTAATCCAACTCCTTCTGGTCCTCTGTTGGTAAAGCTGATTTATCTTGGTTCATATTATGTCTAAACATGCTTCTGATATGGTTTCTCTGACAAGTGTGAACTGGATTTTTGGGGTGGGTTTTTTTTTTTTTGAGAGCGGTGTTAATCAAAGCCTATTAATGAGTCTGTCTTTATTAGACTTTGATTCCAAAGGACAGTAAATCTAGTCACAGGGCTCCTAGTACGAGATCCATGTATTGTGCTCACTCTGCAAGTTTTAATTTATTAAAAAAAAAAAAAAAGTGGTGAAGGTAACTTCATCCTGGCAGGCTTTACACCAGATCAGGTATTGTCTGTCATGTCATGGCTGGTGTGGAATCACAGCCAGCACTTCTATCAACGTACCACATACCCCAGCATCCTTGGAATTTACCATGGGGTAAGGGTATGGACGTATACAGCTGGTGTGGACTAGTGGATGAGCTTTTAAGTCCACGCTATAGTATAGGCTCACTATTTCGTATGTCCATGTCCTGTATATCACAGCGTGTTATTTATGTGTCCATACGTCAAAGGTTTGTATTCAGTGGGAATTATTCTGTTTTAAATCAAGGTATGAATTTTAACAGATGTCGTTAAAAAGATGTGAAAAGCTGTACAGACCCTGCCTTAAGGAAGGACTATTTTAGGTTGGTGGAAGTTGGTGAGAAGCAACTTTACTTCCAAATACAGCGTGAGCATACCCCACGCTAGAATACTGTACATCGTTCTGCTGCCTACATGGGGAGAATACAAAGGAGGATGGAGAAAGCACCTTCCAGTGTAACACTATTTTAACAAAAGAAAAATCAAGAGCTACTTTGTTATAGTGTGTATACATAAAGTCTTTAACCTAACAAACAAACAAAGAAAAAGATTCAGTGACTGAAAAGGAAAGCCAAGTACATTCACTCTAGAAATAAGATGTGTTGGTTGGTTGGTTGAATTGTGAAAAGGATAAACGATTGGTGGAAACCAGCAGCAGCAGTTGTGGGCTTCCAGTTTCTTGGTATCTTTATACCAAGGCCAAATGTCTCTTTAGAAGATTTGTTTAGTCAAATGCGTGTTCCTGGGGTCGCTTTAGGTGTAACACTGTGAGACTCTATGCAATGTTATACAGAAAGTCAGTTTGTGTGATATGGTAGCCTTAAAATCTATAAATAATCTATATAGCAAATACTTTTCAGCTAGACGAATAGCCTCATACTGTCTTTTGCACAGTGCAGGACTGTGTGCAGATGGGTGTAAGCACAGTTTGGTTACATCTGTGTAAAAAGGCTTCATGAGTACATTTCCTTCAGAGTAATGGGCCGTGCCCCTCTGCAGTTCTGCCACAACTGAGTCTAAATTCTTATCTACTGCATGGAAACTTAAACTGCTGGATCAACTCTGGCTGACAAAAGACAGACTTAGCATGGTCCTGTTTGTGTAGCTGCGACCATTTGAAGACCCTATGAATATTAGGGTAGATGTGGAAATTGACATTTAATGTATTTGATTGACAGGTGTATTACAATTTGCTATGACAGTGTATGGACCTATTCCTGGTCATTTTGCTCACACTGACACCTGGGGATTGCCTTCTACTCCAACAGGAACACGCCATTTTAACCTGGGGCATCACAGTGTACACAGATGTATGTGGATCCGCATGCCCATAGGCACTGTATTGCTCAGGATGCTAATTGTGTATCAAGTGTCTGCCCTCTGCCATCATTTTAGGCAGATTAGGAGTCTAATATATATTATATAGATATAGTCTATATATATAATGGCTAATAATATATATATAATATAGATATAGTCTATCTCTGAGACAGAAATTTTGGTGATCAAAATACTTCAGCTTCATCTGCACCATGGTCTTATCCACTGCTATTGGTGTATCGATCAACACAAGAGGCGTGTAATGATGAATAAGGGTCGGGTGTTTGAGCCGGGCAGTGAGAAATGGGCAAATTTTGTTTCCAGGGAGTAGCTCAAAATAGAAGTGAGAGTACGCTGCTTATCTTGGCTGAGGCACTGCCCACTGCTGTGCCTTGAGGAGCTGATGGTACAGGCCCTTACTGCAAGCTGAAGACTTGTGTTCATAACTTCTTAATCATCTTTATTCTTCCTGTTCTGTACGACACAAAGTGTGAGTTGTTCTTATTTTATGATCCTTCTTGTGCCTTCTAAAGAAAGCAAACTCCTGGCAAAGGCCGTGGAGATGGAAAATTACAATAATCAAACCTGGAGAAGACAAAAGTGTGAATAAGACTTTCAGCAGAAGTGTGATGAGACAGTGTTGAATATAGGGCAATATAGTGAAAGTGTTAATAAGCAGATTTACAAAGACAGGAAATGTGAGAAACAAAGGTAAGCTCAGGATCAAAAAGAGCAGATGGGTTTCTTTCTTCAGACACAAAATGGCATCAAAGACTTAAAATCGCCAACACAACAGTTAATGACTTTTCCACAGTGGCCACTACTAGGGTGAGATGGAAAAGATAAGTTAGAATAATAATAAGATTGATCCTTGCAACAAGGCAAGCAGAATCTGCTTAACTTAAATTAATTTACAGCTAATGGATATATACCTGCTTGTAATAGAAATTGCTGAAGACTTTTGAGCAATGAAAGAGTAGAAAGCTTCACTAACCCAGCAGATCTCCATGAAAAGTTTAGTGTCCATAAATTGGCATCCTGTGGTAAGAGGCATTTTCTAAAAAAAAAAATTCCTGACTGGCTCTTTTTTCTGGATTTTAAAATGTTGTTGCATTTTCTGATCCGTTTGCACTGCTTCAGGTCACAGTGAAGCCGCTGCAGTGTCTAGTGGTGTTGCCAAGGGCAGCCTGTACCTTCAGTAACAGGGACATCGAAGCCATCCCCACATCCAACACCTCATTGCCACTCCTGTGCTACGCCTGGGATTGTGCTGGTACGGCTTTGTGTGCAGGAACACAGTTACCGGGATAAGGTCTCAATACAGCATTTTTTTTCTGTGGAATCAGTTTCCCAGTCTGGTTCATCATGTTGCCTTACAAACAGTATGTCAGTTCAGGTGGTTGAGGAGAGTTATGGAGCAGTATTTCTGAGCTTCTAGCCTTTGCCTAAAGCAATTACTTCTCCCAGCCACGTACCTCACATTTCTAGTGGATGTTTCTGCATCTACCTGGGAATATCTGATTTTTCTTGTCTAGCAGCAGTGCCACCCAGTATATTCAGGCCAACCAAAGCTGACATGCAGCTACTCTAATAGGCCAAAGTGGTGCTTCAGGAGCTAGCTCATAAGTGGATTAAATGGCTGTATTTTGAGGAGATCAACAAACACTGGTGTAGAGTGGACTATTGTGAACAAAACCAGCCCTGGCTATCCAAGTTAAATTTGCTGCCCAATGTCTGTCATCGTTCTCAGAGAGGAATCTGTTCCCTGGGGGTCCTTTTAGCTGTGGTCATGATGTGGCTATCAAATCACACTAATTGGTTGTGATTTGTGAAACACTCCTGGGATATCCCAGGTTTCCTTTAACAGAGGGATTGTGTGGGGAAAAGGAAGATTTAGAAGACAGTCATTGCAAAATTGAGTTATATGTGATCTCGGAGATTGCTTTTACCTTCTGAGTTCCACCTGTCAAGGTTGGGAGTTTGACAGTCACATTTTCCTATTTTTAATATATTTTTTTCTCTCCTGTTGCTGTGTGAAGCCACACAAATGGTGGGCAAAGCTGACACAGTGGCCGGGGTGGGGGAACTGAAATTGACGGTACATGAAGTGCTGCCAGATGCATGGCACGCACAAATGGAAATCTTGCTGTAGTATTACCTTTTATTGCCAGAAGTAAAGACTTCCCTGAGAGAAAGTGAGCTTCAAGTTTCACGGCACTCTTTTTCAAGCGGCTTAGGTGGAGATCACAGAGGAAGTATGCGGCCCAGGCAAGTCCTTTGACCTTGTCAACACAAGGTATCAACCCAGATAAAACCTAAAAAGGGTGCGCAGAGCCTCCCAAGATCCTCATGCTGAAAAAGACTTCCAAATTCAGAAAAGGGAGTTTCAGCTCAGAAAGGGATGAACGAGGAGCATCACTCCATCACAGCCCCAGGTGCCCCTTGCACCCCCTACCTACCCAAGCAAGGAGGGACAGGCAGTCCATGAGGTCCCAGAACTGTAGTATATCGGAGGAAGAATGAGTGTGAATTGTGGTTGAATGGAGTAAGAATGAGATAAACCTCCAAGGGCGTTGCATCAGATTATATTTGTCTTTGAGTTGAATCATGATGCTAGAGCCCATAGAGGACAGAAACTCAGAGAAACGTTTCCTTTTAAAAAAGGAAAGGTAAGGGCAGTACCTCACTGGGGTCAGAGCTCAGTGCAAGGTGGGAAGCACCATTTCCCACAGATTCTCCTCAAAATGTGAGACCTAGCTCCATACTAACCCAAACCGTAGCTCTTTTTTAGTATCCTTGCCACAGTCTCCCGATCTGAGGGATAGAAGGGACCTGTGGTGCTACCTGAAGCAGCAGTCCCATAGGTATCTTGTACCAAACCTTGCTGCGTGTGGACATGTGAGTTTTCCCAGAAAAGAAATCTATAAATGGGTATTTTCTGACTCCCTAGGTTGGATTCTTCTCCCCATGGATTTCCAGCAACTATGTCTTAATCTTAGAATGACTATGACAAAAAAAGGATTAGCTGTGACAGTTACTTGAGAAGAAAAAAATGAAAGAGAGGGCAAGCTCGAAGTTTCCTCATGCAGGTCTCCCTTCTGAAGCCTCCCTCCCTCCTTGAGCATACAAACAACCCTGGTTTGGTAACAAGACTCTGTAGCTGGTCCTGCAGTTGGTCCTGATTTCATACAAATGTCTCAATGCAAAGCAGCAGCGTATTTTCTTGGTATGGTTTATACCTGGACCATGGGCATATCACCTGCCAGTTCCTTCTAAATTGGCTTTCATTGGTTTCCTATTAGTTTATCTGTCGCTTCTACACTGTAGTTGTGGGATATGCACCCCGAGCCAACAGGCAAATATAAATGCCATTTCCTGTTGAGTTTAGCTCAGCTATGATAAGTATGACCACAACAATGTCTGCATTCTACATCAAAATAGTAACATTGAGTTTCCTATCTAACCCACAAAAGCCAGGAAATTCATAACCTATTCTAGGTTACAGCATAAAAACATAACAAGGGGATTAAAAAAAGGAAGAAAAATAAAGAGGCACTACAAATACTAGTATCTGAATGTCAGGACAGAATTTTAGTCAAATTGTATTAACAATAATTAAAGGGGCAGGGGGGAGGCAGGGGGAAGGATTCCCAATAGCCATCCTAAAATACCATGCAGCATCTGATACCTTTCTCAGGAGATCTCTGAAATCAGTAGCAGTTTTGCTGGCGGTTGGACTGCAGGAGCGAACTCCCTGAAAGCCGCAGGATAGTCCCAGGGCTGAACTGGGGCAGCCCAGGGGAAGGCTGGGACTGCTTTGTTTGCTAAACTCTTAACAAGGCCCAGTCAACACTTAGCTCCCACTTCTGTCTGCTATTTGTTTGTCTTTGACATTTTGTTGTTACAAGAGCTTAAAGAATTTTTTTCTGTCTTTCCAATTCTTTCTGTGGGGCTGTTGATAGCCTTTGATGCATACACATTTCCATTGTTTTCTCTGCTTAACCAGTTAGTCAGATTTGCCCATTTGTTTGTGGGTTCTTCAACTGGCAACAAGAGAGATAATTTTAATATATTTTTTTTAACTTAGGAAAATGTGATGCAAAACCACAAACATTATTAGGGGGGATTCAGGGTCAGGTGTGGTAACTAGGGCTGCTGTTTAATTTGTTTTTGAAATGGCCTAGACTTCAGCTGTTTCTCCGTTCTTTAAGTGTTGCTTTAGAGTATGAACAACCAGGAAGGCGTAAGTGCTTTCCACTTTCTAATTATAAATAGGGAATGAACAAAATTCACTAGAGCTGAGCAGGAAGAAAAGTATGAGGAAGGGGAGAAGAGGAAAAGGCAGCCACTGCTCCTTCTTTCCAGCAGAGGTGGAGATTTCCATGGGGGCAGCCCTTCCAGCTCAGTGCCTCCCACAGGTTTCTCTGGGATTGCTGACCAGTCCCTGGGCTGATCCTGTGTAGGCATTGCTGTTTGTGTGTTTTGGGGTGGGATGGTGCCTGGAGGCACCTGCCAGTGCTGGTCAGAGAGTGCCGGGTGAATATGTCAGATGATCTTGCAATAAAACCGTCCCTCCAGCCTACACAAGTTGGTTGACCCTGCCATGAGAGACAGCCTTGACCTGTGTCTCCCTTGGCTTATGCAGCTGCAGCCACCGTCTGATCTGCCTGGCAGAGAGGAGCAGCTCACCATCATGTGGAGCTCCTTCATGCAAAGGCTCTGAAGAAAGCACTGAATGCAGATTGTAGTATCCCCAGTGACAGCTGGAATATCTTCAGCAGGTGATGCTGAGGTTGCAGGAGGGCAATGAGCATCTTGCCCAGAGATTTTCCACAAAAGTGACACCAGGGCTTTGGAGCAATGGTACACAGCAGATTGAAAACTGTGACCACTTTATTGTAGGAAGATGACAGAACTGGCAGGATGATTTTGAGCATGCCCTGAATTGCCTCGCTTTTGTTTGCTGGTTCTCAGACTGCGCAGAGCTCAGCCAGGCTGGGGCGTTAAGTCTCTGGTGTCTGTGTGATTTCTCAGCTGTGTGGAGCTCTCCATACTGACAGTGTTCAGGGGAGAACGTGGGGGGAAAAATCCATCTCTTTAATACAGGTATATGCATATGTTTGGATGTGTTTGCCTTTGTGCATGTGTATTAGGCATAAATGAAATTGTCACATATTTAGGGGAACCTCTAGTAACACACATCCCATCATATCGCTAAGCATGTTAGCTAAATATTGCAGGAGAATACAGGCATGTGCCAAACTTCATGTTGTATTGGATTTGCACATGCTGAAACAAAACCACATGCACAACCACATCCATTAGCTAAAATGTGCAGAAGAAATTGCTACCTAAGCAACTGACCTTTGGGCGAGAGTGCCGGCTGTGTGCCTACCAGCATAAGATGCAAAGCAAAGAGGGAATAAGCGGCGGAGGTGCCAGGGGCGTACACAGTCATACGTTCCTCTTTTTAACCTCAGTAACCTCTTTTCTCCCACTCGTAGCCCACATACCTCCACCCTCAGCCTGAACAGCCAATGAGTATATGAAATGAAAACTGTGTTTGCTAGTTACATGGTTCATGATGACTAATGGAGACTTGGTTGAATAAACTAGTGGGATTTTTTTTTTTTTATTGGTGGTAAAAGTAAATTAAGAATTACTCACAAGCTGCAAACAGGGACTGTTTGAACCTAATATTGCAGAAATGAAATTTATGTGAATGGGTGAGGCAATGAAAATGATCATTTGGAATCAGTTTTAATACGCAGAATTTAAATCTTAATGGCTGTAAGCCAGATTATGTTAAATGAACTATCAGGTGTAATGTGGGTGACTAGTTCTCGGAATGAGAGTTGACAGGGAGAAATGGACAAACTGGGGGGAAAAAAAGAATTTAACAGCAAAAAATTCATTAAAAAAAAGTCAGTAAAGAACTTGCACAGAAATATATAGTGCTTTTTGAGGAATTATTCCTTTATGTTCATGTAAAAGGCACCATGCCTTTTCTTTGTACATATTACAATCTTTTCTAATGTAAATAATAATCAATATTCCTTTGAAAAAAGTCAAAATATATACCTGATGAAGAGAAATGGGAAAGGCTGTTAAAGATCTTTGAAACAAAACAACTTCATATGCCCCCCCAAATCTCAATTATTTTTCCAATCAGTTTTGGCTTTTTGCTACTGATAAAATTTTGTAAAATAAAAGTCACAGAAGCCAAGATTCAAGCACTACATTGCGTTATAAACATTCTGGGTGGACTGTTTAATTAGCATGAGTGAATGTGGATCTGCTTGATTTGCATTACTTCCTCAAAAAAAAAAAAAAAGCCAAGAACCTGAGCTTGTTATCAAGCAACATGATTTTAGGATGTAGGACTTCAGGAGAGGCGCCACATTCATGAGACTTATGATAATCTGTACAGGCTGACAATGCCAAAAGCCAGCAGGCATTGATTGTGATATGTAGACTCTAATGGACCAAAATGCTCATTTCCAAGTTTAGGTTCTTTATCAGAGTACTTATATTTGCATTTGTCTCCAAAACAATGCTTAGATTCCTGGGAGATCATAGTAGTGTACACATTTGCTTCTAACACTTCATAATCAAGTGAAAACCAGTGTGCCTCACCTGAAGACCATACTACAGGGGCCGTTAGCTGTGTTCCTTGAAGTCCTAAAAATGTTGATGAACTTGTGTACTGACTGAGCATTTTGATTTAAAGCCTTTCTGTGGAGGACTTCCTTCTGGTCTGGAAGTGGAAACATTGATGTATGCAGAGAAAACCTGTTCTCACAGCGTTTCCTGCCTCTCTCGCAGCAACAGCTCACAGAAATTGCGTTCTCTTCTTCAGTCTTCATGTGTTGCTTAGAAGCTGTGAGAGATTGGGGTAGCCCTTTGGGCAAATGTCCAAGTGCCCCAGCACTCAGCCAGACCAACCTTAACCTCCTAATCTTATCAGCCCTGGCCATCTTCATAGTCAGGTGAGAGAAGAGCAAATGTTTTTGTTATTTAGTAAAAAACTTAGTGTCCTTGTGTTTTTGTTTTTTTTTTTTAAAAAAAAGGTGCTGGCAGGGAAGGGAGGTAGGATGGGGACTGCAAGCCTCAGAAACAAATGCAAACAGTGAGGTTTGCATTGAACTTTTCAGTATGTTTATGGCAGCAGTTTACAGTGAGTGAGTGTCATTGATTGCACAGACATAATGGTGTTCAACTAAAGACCTTTGGCTTTCAAATTGGCGTTGGACAGAAAGTGATCTCAGGTTCCATCATACCCCTCTGAGGTGTTGGCCTGGGGAGCGCAGTGCTGGCTTTTAGCTGTGTGGTCTTCCACTTTTGAGGCTCAGAGTTGTGTTTTTGATGTATTCATCAGACGCTGGGGTGATCTGGAAGTGGTCAGCATTTCTGGAAACCAGGCAGCTGGTTTCCAGTCCCAGCGGGGGCAAGGGACTTGCTGACTCATTTCTGGGTACGGGGTGTTAACCCCCGCGTCGCATCAAGCTCGGGCAGGCGTTGCCACACCCCGGGAAGGAGGAGGAGGAGGACGTGCACGGGCGGGAGCTGGCACCAGAGGGTTGAGATTGCAGCTGGGAGAGGCACTGAACTCTTGCCTAGGAGGCCGGTGATAGATGCAGCTTTGGCATAGCCAGAGCAGTCTTCAAGCAAGGATGGGCTCTATACATGCTAGACAAAAGGGCTGGCGGGCGGCCAGGGGCTCTGCGAGGCAGCAGCGTGGGCTTGTCCTTGGGGGTGAGTGTCCTTGGCATGGGGCCGGAAGGGCCCTGCCATTGTCAGCCTCCTCTTGATTGCCCTGCAGGCCTGGAGGGGGGATCTGTTGTGTGTTTTGTTTGTCATCTTTTGTTCGCAACTTGAAGCAATCCTGCAGAGGGTAATTGTGCTGTTTGTTTCTGACAGCCCTAGCAGAGCATCCGCTGTTGTTCATCAGGCCTTGCTAGTCTGTGTGGGAACCTGCAGAGGGAGGCCAAGCTGGCCACGAGTCCCTTTGCCCAGCCTATCCAGAGCCCAGCAGTGTGCCTGGACCAAGGGGAGTTGGGGCAATGGCCGGCCCCGGCCACGCCGTCTGCCAAAACACCACTCTGCAGCTGGGGCTGGCTCCTTCCCTCCAAACTGCATTGCTGGGTGGTCGCTGTGAACGGGCAGGGGAGGACCCTGACAGCTGGGTGCAGACCAGCCCGAGCTGCCCCAGGAGCTGCGAGGGCGGCAGAGGAGCAGCAGCCCAGGGAGGCTGCAGCTCACCGCCCCGGTGTTGGAACCAAACACTTCACACCATGAAATCACAGCCACAGGAGGTGAAGCTGAGACCCAGCTCTGGGTCATCTGTCAGGGCTGAGCCTGTACGGTGGCTCTGCCCATCCCTGGCTTTATA
>NW_008824808.1:3198944-3238675 GCF_000699105.1 Pygoscelis adeliae
TGCCTGCTGGGAGTAACTTCTGGGAAAAGCCAACACTTCCATATGGCCCAAATGGCACACACTGGCACCCTGGGCCTGCTATGGGACCGTATTGTCCCACTGTGTGCCCACGGGGCGCTCCAGCCCTGCCTGAAATGTGAGGGATGCTGAGGTCACCATCCACGGCCCAAAAACCCCATCTCCTGAACATGACCTCATTCCTGACAAGGAGGAGAGCTGCTGGGCTGCCGGGCTCCACACGGTTGAAAGCTCATGCCGGATCGCTGCATTTGTCACTGCAGACCCTGTTGCAATCGAGCGGCCGTAGGGGCCAGTCCTGACTCTATCAGTTGGCAGAGGCCCCTATCTCGGGCTCGTGCAGGAAGTGTGCTGACACGCGAGAGGGTCGAAATCAGTCATGTCCTGAGAAGTATGAGCGGCTTTCCAGTTTGCAAGCAGCAGGGTCCCCTCGGTGGTTTGCACCTCTCCAATTATTTTTAAAAACGTTTTGATATACTGCCAATTTAAAGAGATGCGGTTTCCGTCAGCCGTCTGCTCTTTTTAACGCTGGGATTTCTAACATATTGATTTATAAATGGTTTGCATTTTGATTTAAGAGTTTTTCTTTCCCCCACCTTGTTTTTGCTTCACCTGTTTGGCACAGAATGGTACAGCTCTCTGCCACGCACCCAGCCCCTGCAGCTTCTAGTCTATATTAAAGGCATGAGGAGCACTGCTGACTTGCCAGGGGGCAAGCCCCACTTGAAGGGGCTCTTGGGTACCACTCTTAATTCACTGACTGTGTGTACCCCATCCTGTTCACATCACCTAGTTGCAAGGAACCAAATCTAATTCAGAGTGATCGGGAAGTAACAGGTTTGACATCCATCATCTGCAGCACGTGGAAATCCCTTTTGAACTTAATTTTCTTGCCCTGGAGCTTCCTCTTTTTTTTTTCTTTTTTCTTTTCTTTTTGTGCTCATCTCCAGCCCTTAAAAATCAACTGTGAAGATCTGAGCTGCGTGGTCTTTCTGTGTCACTGTTCTGTGATACATTAAGATGACTTGCAGTTTTCCCTATTTTCCCATTGCCTTTTTCTCCGTAGAAACGCTGAGGGTGCTCTGTTGTTACTTAAAAGCTTGTTTTACTGTGATCTCTCTCTCATCTTAATTAAAGTGTTAAGACTGGTGCATTTCTAAGAAAGATATCCCTTCTCCGAAGTGCTGATCTAGCATTAAAGCTATATAAGCATTAAAAATAAAAACATGCTAGATTGTAGACTTTCTAACTAAGGTCTTGTCCACAGGAGTCAGGCGTCTCCCTTCTCCTGTACCTCCTGTGATGAATGTTAGCGATTTTCTAGCCTCTAGGACTAAAAAAGTGCATTTTGAATGCAGAAAACAATCAGAAGCCTTATCACCTTCCTCTATGTATATATATATTTTTAAATTCAAAAACACTCCAGGCTTTCTCTATGGATAAAAAAAGCTATATCTTTCATAGAGTATGTTCATGAATTAGCTGATATCAATTAATGCTAGGATTGTAATTTAATTGTTTATTTTTAATAGACTTAAAGAAAATTAAAAGGTAAAAGAATAATAATAGCAACTGTTGTGAATACATGGAACGATATGGTTTTAAAACACTGTTAGAATATATGTGCAATATTAACTATATTCAGAGATTTTCTTGCACAGTATTTTGCACTCACCATAAACTATTTTGATGTTGTTAACCTGCAGTACAGTATTGAGTGCTATTTTGTTGTAACTCGGTGATGAGACTATTGTGCGAACACAGTAAGTGTGTATTTATATTACTGACAGTTTATTGCATGCAAACCTGGGGAGATGTTCTTTTTCACGTGAGTTTGAAAGGGGAATAGGTAAATTCATAGCATATAAACCCAAATGGGGCTGTTAAATAGAAAGCCCCGTCTTCTGGCTTACAAATTCCCTGAACTTTGAATCTTTGGGAGAATAGTCTCAGGAAATATCAATACATGCTTTTTCTCTTCTTCTGCGCTTTCCTAACTGTCTACATGATATTGTCTAAATGCAGTCTAACCCAGGACAGGCTTTAAAATGTTCTTACGACATTTCTTACACTTATTCAGAAAACAATCATTAAGTCCTATGCCTCGTGTGTGTATTTGGTACCATTCGTTTCTCAGTGATCCTGTAGCTTAAAAGCATCAAAGAGATGTGAAGCCCAATGCAGTCTTTTTCTTTTTTTTTTTTCTTTCTCTACAGACAAAAAGCCAAAAGATGTATAAGTGGCGATAAAGCAGAATGGATCTGGAAAAAAACATATGTGATACTATTATTGATAATCTTATCTAACTGATACAACAGAATAATTATTTTAAAGTTAGTTTAAAAATCTGTGGGGTTTTTTGTTTCTAATTTTGTTGTGGGAAAAGTCAGACTTTTGTCATGGTCTGTATTTTAACTGGACAAAGAGACAAAACGAGAACCAGTGCTCTGAACTTCTTCAGATTTCTAAGCATTGTCTCTAAGAAAGTGGCAGACTGGTTTGGAAACCTTCAAATGGTTTAGGAATATTAAGAATCTACTTTGGTTTAGAATTCTTTAGGCAAGGGATCAATTTAAATTAAAAAGACTGACAATGGTTTTTTTTTTACTGGTTTAATTCTGTTTCCACATCTGTTTGCGTCATGTTTTGAAGCTTCCGGGAGCTGAAAACTAATTTTTTTTTCACTGTGGTTTTGATTCTGGTTTAAACGCAGATCAAAAAAAACCCCAAAAAACTAAACCAATAATTTTGCAAATTTTCCTCGATATATAGGCTTTGTCTTGACTGAAATAGTTTTGATGTTGCATTTCTGTTTTCCAAGGCAACTACTTCACTGGTTTCACTGCCTGTTGAGCCTGAAAGCTTGTGGGAACAGCTAATTCCTAGCCCTGGTTTTTGAATCCAGATTCTGATTTAATGCTAGTCCTGCTATCCTTTCAGTCTGTCATCATGTTTCATTTTGCCTGGATGTGCTTTCTGAGCAACCTTGTATCTTTGAGGACAGACTGGTGATTGAAGATATGCATAGCTCTGAAGAGCTTTTGCAATGCCATTAAAGCTTTGTTTTCCTTTGAAAACTTCACTTTGATACAAAAGCAACCTTTTGAGACATAACTGAGGAAACTTGTACCAAGCAGCTCAATGAGAAGTCCCGGGACCTGGAAAGATGGCTTTTGAAATAACTAAATGCTTGCTATTGTAGAAACCCATCACTGGGCTTGATGCCATCAGAAAGTGCTTTATTTTGTAAGGGAGCTCAGAAGTTGCAAGGGGAAGGTGGGGAGGAGCAAAGGAGAATAGCTGGGACCTACCCAGAGAAGTGAGCCGGAGCAGAGCCAGAGCAGAGCCAAAGAGAAAGGACGGCTGAAATCTGTCCTTTTGTTTCACCTCCACTTCATTGCTGTTCTTTTTCCATTACTACTCTTTTACAGATGTAAAGTTCTTACAAGTTTCAGAATCTTCTGTAAAGCAATATATTCCTACTGGTTATTGCTAGCCTGAATAACGAAAGAAAAGAAAAAAGACAAACTTTCTTAAATTTAACTTCTACACCTACTTGTAACCTTTTGACTGAAACCAATAACATAACCTGTGAAAAATCCTGCTGTATGAAAATCCCTCCATGCCACCCCACACACATTGCCAGGGTAGTTCAATTTCTGAACTCTCTGCAGGTAATTTTGTCCAGTCTTCAAACACACTTCAGCTTTGTGCTGAGCTCTGGGTTAGAAGTCAAGTTCAGAAATTAGTCCGGAGGGGCTGAGAGGGATCTAAAACGGGGAAGGTTGCACTTCAGCCGTCCAGTTTCTTCTGAAGGGGCAAGTTAGAGCAGCATTAGGCTCATTGCACTTCACATTCGCTGCCGGGGATGTAGGATGAACCTCCTCAGTCATTACCTGCAAATTCGCAGTTGCTTTTCTCAAGGCTTCTTCGACAAACATATTCTCAATGTTGCAGTAGCTGGTCTAGCACCAGAGTAGTAAGGTTTCCCCATACCTGCCGGTTCCCCTTAGATTAACAGATGTTACATCAGAAGGACGTTAATTTGAGTACGCTTCTAATATCTGTTTGAACTAGAACACATTTTTCAGGTATGTTCTTGATTTAAAGCTCTGAGGAGAAAAACCGAGCACATTTTCAGTTCATTACTTTCCCTCTATTGCAAGGGGCATATGTCTAGCTTGAATTAAAGCTACTAATTTTGCCTTTTGCCTGGAAAAAAAAGAAAGCAAAACCAAAACCTAACTTAAGTGTCCCTTCTTCTCCCAGTCTTTCACTGGTGTGTTTTACCTCCTTCGTTAGCACGTGGCCACACAGCGGGTTGAAGCAGGATTTGGCACAACTGAGGGAGCAGAAGCTTCTGCTGCAGCAGTGGGATCTGCCTCCACCAGACCAGCTGGGGCTGGAGTGGAAACCTCCTCCATGGGCAGCAGGTCTGATTTAGACCCCATGCTCCACCCACAACTCTAGCCAGGGGACAGAGGGGAGCACGTGGCCAGAGGGCTCTTAAAACTATGATAAATTAGCAAACAAAGCATACTGTGAAAGTGGACATTGGTAATCCAGTCTTGTTTAGTGGTATTATCCAAGAGCACCTTCCCTCAGCTCTTAGTCATAGCACGGTGTTGTGCCTCTGCAAACTAAATTAAACAGCCCTCTGATGCTAAAAATCTAGTTGAAAAGGTGCTTAAGCTGCTGAAGTGTATTGAGTATAATAAGGTCAATTTGTCTAGCTAAGGTAATACACTCCCCTGCCGAGACTCAGGTCAGAATAAAGGTGGTAGAAATTTTGTAGCAACTCTGGTTGAGGAGCGGAAATAACATTTACGGTGCAAGGTGCATTTATATCACTGTAGCTGCATTTGCATATGAGATCTTCCTAACATATGTCTGTGAAAAAACAGACTCCCGTGGTTACTACTTCCAGGTTTAGACCAGGCTTCAGAGGAACTGAGAGAAGACCTGGCTGCATGGACAGCTGTGTGGCAACCAGCTGCTGATCTACGTGTTGCCATCGGCCTCTAGACCCTGGCCATTTTTCTATTGGGTTTTACTTTCTTTTTCCCTAGATTGCGCATCCTTGTAACCAAATGGATTCAAACAACTGTGAAATGACTTCTATTAAAACTATGTGAAAGCATAGCACAGGGTCAGTTTCAGAATGTATTTTCTTAAATGTGAACCACCTAAAGTAGTGCCATTAGTCTAGAGTTTAGCTCTGCTATGGTCTTATTCCAGTTTGCCAGTGCCGATGGGCAATGAATTTGCCTTTTGTAGTTGCTTCATTTACTTAGGGCCAGGCTGCTGTGCCTTTTGTGCTTTAGCTATGCCACCAGAGTTCAAAAACATGGTCATGACAGAATAACCTAAACCAGCGCTGTTTTGGCGACTCACATCACCGATCCGCTGCCTCCAAAACAGTGGTTGGTATCTCCACCTGAGGCAAAATAAAGGGAAACCTGCCTCCTGCCACCATGGGCGCTTAAGGCAAAGCATTTATCTTGAAGCAGGGATAAAAGCAAAAACTGTTCCCAATAATGTCTCCTGGGAGAAGTTGTGTCTGTGCCTACCGAGGCTCAGGGGCTGCTGCTGTCAGGCAGAGACCAAGGAAAGCGGCTGAGACAGAGCACCCAGGCTGCCTCATGTCTGCTGGGGGCTGTCAGACTGCTTTAGCTGTGTTAGTAACACGTCATAGTTTAAAGCTTCTCGCTTGTGCTTTTTAAATGTCATATCTGAAATGCTCTGCCAGGAGCACACTCACCAGAAGCAACCTCTAGTTTTGATAGACAATAGTTATGCCAAATTTCAAGATGACCATATTTTTATCTCCATATCTGCACTTCTGTCATTGCTGCTGTTCTTCAGTGCCTCTGGGCCTGTACACAGAAGAGATGGAGGGGAGCATCTTACAGCAGTATTTCACCAGGACATGTGAAAACAGTTAAATACCTCTCAAGAAATATTTCTGCTTTTATCCAAGACAATGTGAGAGTTGCAGGCAAAGGTTAAGCCCATGGAAATGGTGGTTAATACCCGATTCCTAAAAATATGACTAGCATCAGTAAAAATGAGGCATAGATGACATAGCTGTATGCGGGTTGTGTGTGATGGATGTGAACCAAGCTGTGCAGAGCAGGAGGTTATGGGGAGGGAATCCAAAGGAAGCTTCTTGACATCACTCACAAGCCTGGTATGGTAGTGTCCTGAATGGTGTCAGCCTTTGCATCCTTCTTCCACCTCTTTTTCATGAGAGGATAAATTGTTTAGAAAGGCACAAAAGTCACACCTGTGGTTCTGTGGTGGATTTGAAGAGGCAGCCCAAGGAGGGATGTTTTCAGGTCTGCCATCCTTGTGGTGACTTCTCTCAAATGTGGCTGAGTGATGATGCGGTCTATCTCATCCACTCCAACATCAATAACAGTGAAGGAGCACTGCAAACAGTAAAGCAAATAAAGTACAGAGGCAGAAGGAAACCCACGAATAGCTTAACTTGGGCCCAATTTTTATTCTGTTATTAGGTCTAACTGATTATTCTCAGCACAAAATGTGGATGTGCCCTTGCATTTAAAACTCAGTTAAATATGTGGTTGTGACCATGTGTTTCCAAGAACAGAGAAACAACTTCTAGCATGCAGTTAACTTTTCAAACAACAGAAGAGAGAGGCACCCCCCCAAAAGAAGAGAAGCCTCAGCATATAAACATGGCTGAATTCCTCTGATTCCTGTAAGAAATCTGTAAAAATAAATAGTAGTTAGGAAGCTGATTGGATCTTATCTGCCTTCAGGATAAACCTGAGGCCACTGACTTGACTGAATGGCTCCACCACTGTACATCAGTGGTGTTTGGGAAATTTATTTTGCTTTTGCCTTTTAAGTCATGCCTAAGTTAATTTTGTGATACCCTCTCACAAAGTAGACAGTGGGGAGCCTAAGAAATTTTGGGAGACCTTCCAGCCCTGTCCTTCATTCTGCTTTTCTGCACATGCATCTAATGGCCACCTCCCCTCGTACAAGCAATAGTTTGTGGATGAACCTTGAAGTCATTCCCTATTTAACTCTGGAAAAACTTTAGAGGGATGAGGAGATAGGGAGAACACAAGAATTACACGTGTATATATATGGCAAGTAAATCTTTCAAGCTGTATAAGTATATAAAGTATATTTCCTTGAGAAAGCTCTGTGTTCCTGCTTCCCCTAATGAGAAGAAATGTGTCCAGTTTGCCATTTCCCTCAACTCCTTCCTTGAATGTTTCCATGCATAAACCAGAAGGCGAGTGCGGCATTTCCCCTCACTTGCATGGCGGGGAGTGAGAGTCTCCAGGCCTGCCGAGAACCTAAGGTGTCTGGACTCGAGCCCTTATTTCAGCAGAAAAAATGAGGGCAAGAGGAGGCTGACGAACCCTGTTATTGAATAAGTAAGAACTCGGCACTTCATCTGCACAACGCTAAACATAGGAGAAGTTAGCTGTTGTTCACCGGTGCGTTCAGACTTTTAGGATATGCAAAAATCGTGTCTAACAACCTTCAGAACAGAAGTGTAGCAGCTATTTTGGGTTGGGAACATTATGCTGCTGTTGGTTTTGCATGGTGCAAACAGGTAACCATATCCTGAGAGAGGAATCATTGTGTTCAGAAGGTATTTATTTTTTACTGTGAGAATCTTTAAACATGCAGTGTTTATTTATCCTTTAAACTGCGAGTGCATCTCTCCTTCCCAGCTAAAATTGTCCATGTGACACTGTCATTTAGCACTTCCAACAGTGTTGGTAATACAGTGCATCTGTCATGAACAGGATTACAATTTGGTTTCACACCTCAGTCACCTCTTAAATTTTTAACAATAACAAAATCACAAATTGTGGGCAGAATACAAATGTATTTATCTCTTCTAACCATTTGAGATGTTTCAGGGCTTCCTAAAATTCCAGTGTGAGAGCAAGAGCCCTGTCAAGAGATAATAAGGCACACATCTTGAGTTAATTCTGATCTAATCAAATCAGATTTGATCTGATCTAATCTAATGTCTGTCCAACCAGTAGGACTTCATTATGCTATCTGCAGACATGATGCTTACACAATGGCTTGGAAAGTTACTCCCTGCTTTAGCCATGTGTCTTTTGATAGCTCTGCTGCTTAGTCCTTGATTTCTGCCTTCAGGGATTGTGCCATGGAAAGGGAGGCAGATTGCTCTGACACTGGTATGAAGACATTGCATCATGTCTAGAAGCAGCAGATTTGGTTCTTTTAGGTGATCCACTCCTCTGTAGAGAGCTGATGCAAGAGGAATTTTAATGGTAACAGCTGGGCTGGTCTAAGGAAAATAGCAAGGGGGAGGCAATACCTGTTACGAGCTCAAATGATAGAAAAAAGGGATAAGCTTTTGGGCATATCTTTTTTTTTTTTAAGTCTGTTATTGCCAGCTGCCTTAATTGGTCTAGTAAAAATCATGACTTGTCCCTGCAGAGCTTTCCTTGCTTGCAGTAGCTGTGGCGTTCTTCTGTGGCTTCTCAATTTCCTTGGCTCTGAAGAGTTGTCAAGTCACTGGGAGATATGTCAAGTCACTGGGGGGAAAAAGGGGGGGGTTGGTGGGTATGACAGACCTGCAGGGCCACCACCTTCATGGTCAAAGTGGAGCAGGTTCTGGTTATATGCTGTGTGGCCACCATGATACATACCACGCGTATGCTGCAAGGGGCTGCTGGAGGCATCCAGAGGACCTGCATTTCCTACTGGTCTTCCACTTATGCTATGGCAAAGCACAGAAACAGGGCTTATTTATCACAGATTTCAGCTGATTTATGGCTAAGCATATGTGTAAATGCTTTGCTGAAGTGTTCTTTGTGAAGACTGTTTGCTGACCTGAGCCTAGAGAGTCCTAATCCTTCTGTGCAATAACCTAAGCGAAGATCTTCAGCGCGTGTTGCACTCTGTGCAGACACCTTGTCTGCGTCCATCTGAGTCAAAAAACAGCGGCAGGGAAAATCCCTGGGATGGGAACTCGGTCATCTGTGCTGGTACCCCATCCAAGCAGGCAGCAGCCCTCCCAGCAGGTTGCAGGCAGTGCTTGGGAGCCAGCGTAGGCCGTTCCCAGTGACCAGACCGGAGGCAGCCACATGGTTTTGGAAGAGGAGAGCAGCTGGTAGCATAGACACAGGCCATCCTGTGCTGGCTGGCCTCAGTGGCCAAGAGCAGTCCCCAGCAGGTTTAATTTAAAGCTGTACAGGTACAGGTTTAAGGCTGAAATATCTTTGTGTGACAGTGGGATGGCAAATAGTTTTTCACGCCAAATATTGATGGGTATTTAATATATACTTTGGGTACATGCTGTGACCAGGGAAGACTGCCTACTGATGTTGTGTGAGCGGTGCTGATTCCTGCAGTGCTGTGGTGCGGTATGAGCACGACAGAGGAGAATCACAAGTGTAAAGTGCTTTAAGATCACACTCTAGCAACTTTTACCAGAAAAATACTCTTGATTAGAAGTGTGATTTTTTTTTTTTTTTCCTTAACAGCATTTCTGTACTACCAAAAGCCCTTTGTGGATATGGTTATGCTAAGGGAAAAGTAAAAGCTTTGGCCAGTATAACTTACTTAGTTTGGGGTATCTGTGTAAGCTGCACTGTCAAAAGCCTGGTGCTGTAGGCAGAAGCAGCTCTTCACATGGAGGGCATAGGTACACCAGTCAATGTTGCCTGGCATTCTTCTTCCAGCACAGATTTTCTTCTTTGCAGCACTACTGAATTTTCCATTATAAGCCATTTTTGCATGGATTTCCATGGGT
The DNA here is from genome assembly GCF_000699105.1 of Pygoscelis adeliae. Classification (NCBI taxonomy): domain Eukaryota; kingdom Metazoa; phylum Chordata; class Aves; order Sphenisciformes; family Spheniscidae; genus Pygoscelis; species Pygoscelis adeliae. The sequence continues at coordinate 3,208,744 of NW_008824808.1, forward strand.
GGCTGTAAGGAGTTGTCTGTTCCCAAACTGCTGTTAGTTCCTGTGACCCTCCCTGCCAACAGCAGTGCTCAGGTATGGTCTGAGCGCAGGGAGGTGTTGAGGACTGCTGCTTGCCTCTCCATGCCTCAGCTCACGACCACTGCCGCTCAGCCGCATGGCAGCATCCCTCTTCCCTGGGTGGGTAGGATCAAATCCCTCACTAAGCTTGCCCCAGGGCGTCAGTTACTCTGAGTTGGCCTTGCAGCAGAATTGTATTGCTTGGTTTTCCACTCTGTTGGTAACTTGGCTAAACTCAGGTGTAATAGTTATTCTGAGATGAGACTGGAGTCAAAAGTAAGATGAAAATAAACAGAGGAGTTAGGAGTACTTTATTGAATAAATAAGGGTAGGCTGCATGATTTCTGAGCTACATGAGTATTTGAATTAAAAGAACGGTGTGAATACCTGACTTCATCAGGTCATTTCATTTTGTGAGTGCTCACACAGCCTCAGCTGCAAAGGCTGGATCTACAGCTGGCAAAACACTGAATTTTGTTGAATTTTCAGTCCTTTTCGCTTACCAAAGAATTACTTGTTCACTGACAATAGATGCTGATGGAGAACCTTGTATAGGTGTTTCTGGGAAGTGCTGATAACAAACTACATGTTCTGGGTCAGATCAAAGCTCCATCCAGGCCAGCTTACCGTCTACCCGGCAGAAGATGCCCAGAGAAGAACATGAGAGCAGGGAAAGCCTGTATTGATCCTTTCTCAGAGGACTTCCGTAGCCTTAACAAATTATGGCTCAGCCCCATCCCTAAGCCTAAGACATGACCTTGATATTTGCTTTTGGACAGGTATAGTGCTCCTCAGAAACGGTCCAAAAATTGGATCCGAGTCGCCTTTTATAATCTTTAAATTAGAAATTTTAACAGTTTAAAAAATAAAGAAGTAAGATAGTTTGCTCCTTTCAGCCATAGTGTAGCAAATTGTCTTCTGATTTGTCTAGACTGAACTCTAAGTCCAGCTAGAGTTTAAATACAAGTTACGGAGCTCTGCTGCCAGCCCATTTCCAGGGAGATGCATGGTTGTGTTAACGGCTGTGCCCTATCCTATGTGTAGAAATGTTTTGTCTGTCTGTCTTCCTAATACACTACTGTACATGAAGTAGAGGGAAGAAACACTGCACTAAGAGATTTGGGTGGGAGGGGGAAGGAATGATAGAGGCAGGAGAAGAAAACAGAGAAGAGGCAGCTCTTGGGGATAATTAAAAATAATTAAATAGAGTAGGAAAGTAGGAGTAAAGGTAAAATTCCTTTCATCTAAGTGCTGGGGCAGTTTGTCCTTAACTCTACCTGTGGGGTGCTGCTGAAAGGGAAGCCCCATTTCCCCCACCCTGGCCCAGATGAGTGCACTGAACGGGGTCCACAGTGGCTATGGGACTGCTAGATCCCCTCCACGGGGGAGGAGAGGGTGTGTGGGCAGGAGTTTTGGCAGCTCTTGGTTCAGCTTAGTTGTAGCATCAAGCTGCATATTGGACATTTAGAGACAAGTGAAAGCCAAATACCTCAGAGTGTCTCTGCAGTCAGTGGAGAGAAGTAATGCCTCTCGTGATGGGGTGAAACCTCGCCTCTCTCCTGTGGCTATGAAGAGTGCTTCAGGCAGGCAGCTGAGAAGTCTCAATAAGATGCCTAACATCAAGTAGACGAATCCACCTCCTTCTCCAAGGAAATCCTGTGTGCAGCAGCAGAACTCCTGGAAGTGCACTGTATGCAGTAAAAGAAAAAGACAAATCAAAAGAGACGCGATAACTGATACCATATTCTATTACGGATTACATAGGGTTTACTGTGCAAGCACCGTGAGTCTGTACACATGCACACTCACTTGGGCCTCTGGTATGAGCAATAGACACTCACACGCTCATATATATCTGGTATGAAGCACACAGGGTATAAAGGGAAAACTCTTCTGTAAGCAAATTTGTCAGTGTTTGGATCCTGCATTAACAATGCTGTAGGACTACCGACAGGTAGGTGGTGCCGGGAAGAAAAATAACATGACTGTTATATTTCCCATTTCTGAAAGGGCAAATTGATACCCCTGTGCCAATACACCAGTGCCGGTAAGCAGGCAAACGTCTACTGCACATGCAGGAGATAGAGCACAGCAGGGAACCGCGAAGCTGGCACTTAGCGGATTGCATGTCAGCCTCTTCTCAGTGGGCTTTGCAAGCCCATCAAGGACAGAGATAGAAGAGAGGGGATTTTGCCTCCTACTGAGCGGCTGTGAGTGCAAAACGCAGCTACATGAATGCTCTTCTCCTCTGCAGTAGACATGTTGCATGAAAAAAGAGTCTCAAGCGCAAAGGGTAATGGGAATAGTTACCTGCCCCATGTGAAATGTTCACCCTATAGTGTAACAAAACACTTCAGAGAAGACTAGTTGAAAGGGTTTGGGCAGAATTGTCTTTTTTTACATGCTCTCTATCTGAGAGATGAAAGATGGGTCTGTGTCCTGCTCACAGGTCAGGACTCCACTGTACCAGCAGACTGACAGATTCCCAACAGAAAGACACTCCTCATCTCAGAGAACTCGTGGTCTGACAGCTGGACGAGAAGCTCCAAAGAGAGAACCAGGTATGCAAACCCATCAGAAACGGTGGGTTAACGCTGGAGCACCAGAAACAGGTGCTCGGCGCTCTGGCTGCCTACTTAACTAATGAAGAAGTGTGGGTTGGAAATGAAATTGTTGCTCTTTGCTGTAGTTTTGTGGAAATGTATCTTGTCAAAGCACAGAGTTAAGAATGATAAGGGTGAGTGCTGGGGAATTAATTAACCTGGTCACATTCATGTGGGATGAAAGGCACGAATCGGAGCGGCGACTGGGTTATGAGCCCCAGGGCAGGTGGTGACATGTCTGTCATGTGGTGGTCTCATATGTGAGCTGGATGTGTCTCTGGCACATTAAGTGCCTTAAATGTGCCCTTGTGCTGGGCATGGGGAGGGAAAATGACTCTTGAATAAGAGCCATCACCCTTGACATAAAAACCTGGCCACAAAACCTGTCAATGAAATTGCGTATTAGAGAAGGGACGGCTACAGGTACAACCCTAGTCCGAAGAAGGCTGCATGGCTACAAGCAGGTCATGTAGGGCACTAAACAAGCTGTACAAGCACCTGCATGGCAAGGCTGCAGCGCCGCAAATCCAGCGAGCTGCGCTTGCTCTCACCTCTCCTGGCCATAAACCCCTAAGGTCTGATTCTTCTGGCTTTACACTCTGCGTAATCATTAACACCGCTTCCAAGAGTTTGGTTAGTGGGTGTAAAATACTACCAATTAGTAGGGCATCATTTTACCACCACTTCACACCGCTGTAAAATGAGAATGTAGGTTATGGAGCAGCAAAGAACTGAGCCCTGAGTATTCACTTCATTAGAGGATCAGTTGCCGTATGAATGGGAAATAATAAGGGCAAATCCATCCGTGCTGGAATTACACAGGCTGCCTGAGCTTGGGCTAGATGGTTTAATGGAAAAGGAGAGCAATAGAATTAGAAAACTATTCAATGAATATGAGGTGCCAGTGCATTTGGAGCAGGGAGTGAATTTTACTTCCCGTTTTCCTGCTCTTATGTGAAACTTCAAGCAACACCCTGCTCTACTGTGTTTAAAATAATTTGTATAAATATGTAATATATGCACACACAAACACATGTGTGTATGTAGGTAGTGTAAATATATATTTGGAGATTACACTGTTCTCAATATGTTTTCCAGGGTAATTCTGTTTGAAAGAAAAGTTCTTTTGCCCTTTCATGTGGATTCTCACGCCCTTTGCATGTGTCTTGCCTGTGGAATGTAGGTACTTAAGTTTTGGGGTTTTTTTTTTCCTAGTTTAGTTTGATTTTGGGTACTCTCTTTTTTTCTTTTTTTTTAGGTCTGCTTTGCCGTAGGCCCTGAAAACAATAATAAAAAAATACTGTGGCAGTTGCTTCCATGTGGTTTGCCAAAGGGGTGTTAAGAAATTTTCCTGGTTGTTCTGTATGTGTGAGCTGCAAAGAGGTGATAAATTGCTGAAGGAAATTGAAGTGGGGGGGTGAAGCTGAAGTTTTGTACTCTTCTGATTTGGCCAGTCTTGGATTACAAGCTGCTGGTTGTGTTGGAAATCGAAAGGTTAGTTGCTCTTTCTGACTTACCCAGGAGTGCTGCAAAGACAGATTAATAGATAAAAACATCACACCGCCTCTGGTGCTCTCTGTGCTTGGTTTGCTCAGGTGCTGGAAAAAGAAACCATGGTGTATCAAAGAGGAGCAGCTAAAGTGGTAATTGTAATACTTTGGACAAGCAGTCATCACTAATCGTGGAGATTCCCACAGACCGGGGCTCTTGCGCTGCCTTCCCCTTGCTGTAGTGCGGAGGCACCCAGTGCCTGCACCCGTTGGACGTCTGCTCCTCCTGTGTCACTCCCTGGCTGGCAGCGAAGGCGGCTGGGTATCAGCTCAAAAGTTGTTTCCTGGATTCTTTCAAGGCCGCTTAGCAACCGGTGCCTGTCGGTGAGTGACGCTTTGCTGCGAGTGGGGAATTCATGGCTGCTAGAGTGCTGGTCACAGCTTGGTTATTTTGCTTTACCTTACAGTGCCCTCAAGGCACCCGCCCTTTCCAAAATGAAGATATTTTTCGTTGATGGATTCATCTGTGGTGCTGCTTCACAGGTCCACAGGAAGATGTTTTCTTTCCCTCTCTTTCCCCCAAGTCCTGGGCTGTTGCCATTTTGCCTTCAGCATCATCAGCTGAACAGAAGTAACACCGGCTCTTTAGCTAGACCTTTGGGTCCAAATGTTTTGCAATGCCTTGTGAAGGAAGGGGAGTCTTGTGGGCTCTGGGTTGCAGATGAGGACACCAAGGTGCAGGGCTGTGGCAGGAGTAACCCTGCATTATTCAGTAGCAGGCAAGGAAGCCTGGCCAGGGCAGGTGATGGCTCAGAGCAGCATGTGGTTGCACTGCTAGCCAGGACCTTCAGTCTTTGCTACAGTATCTTACTTTAAATCTGCCTGAAGCTTGCTTCAAACCCAGCTCTGACACTGGGCTGAGACAGGCACTCAAAGCTACCCGCAGCCATGTGCAACGTCGCATGGGCTGCTGCCACCCTGCTCTGCTGCTCAGGGTGACTTCTCGGCCACAGCACCACTGTGAGAGACCAGCATCTGCAGCCACAATTCTCAGTCCAGCCCCTTACTGCAAGCTCATTTTTTCTACCCTCAGTGGCTGTAACCTGGGAGCCGGTGGGGTGCAAGCCCATCCTGCTGCACGCTTTTGTGGTGGGGGCAGAAAGGCAGGGACAGTAACACCTACAACCCCCAGCATGCCTCAGATGTCTGACTCCTGGCAGTCCAGCTTGCACAGATTTTCCTGGCCTTGCTGCAATGGGCAGGACCGAAGAGGAGAGTGGGATGTGTCTGCTGAGATCAGCTGGATGTAGTGATGCAAAGGGGCAGGGGTTTCCCAGGCTGATATTTAGACTGGAGCTGCAGTGTTGATGTCCCAAGTCTGCCACTTTCTTGTGAGACTATCACTGCTTGAAAGAACCATATTTTTTGTTGTTTGCAAGGCTGTGAAAATACACACGTGCACAAACACATATCCAGGATGAGGCTGAAGTGAGACACTAATGCTCACCTTCCTACAAACATGTGCGAGACTTAGGCAGCAGCTCACCCGTGTGCAGCCTGGCATGATGTACAAGAGAGCTGCCGCCAAACATTGCTGGGCAAAGGGATCCCGGCCGCTTTGGGTCAGCTCCAGCACGTGGCAGTGCAAAGGCACATACTGCCCAGCTGCAGAGAGGGTGCATGAAGGAGGAAGAGGATTGCGTCTGTCCTTTTTCTCTTGTATGCCTTGGCCCCATGAAACACTCCACAGTGCTGCTGCCTGGTGAGGAGCGGGCTGAAGACCCAGCGCAGTAGGCTGTGATGTCTAGCAGGTCAGGAATGACCTGTGCAGAGGTTAGGAACAAACGAGGAAGCAGGCACCTCCTCCATCCCTCTAGGAAATAGGAATTAAAAGTGGGGGGAATCACCCTTTAACCTACCTGCCCTGAACATCTTTGTTAAAATATTGACGTTTGACAAAGAAAAGCACTCTATTAAGGCAAAGCTTACAAAGCTATTCAAAGCAGCAATGGCAAAACATTAAAACTGAAAGTAACAGCATGCTGCCCTCAAATCGGCATCGTTTGCTGTTCGCTTCTGAACCATGGGCCCTTGTGAAACACCAGCTGCATGGGGGGAATGAGGTGGGAAAGGGTGGGAGTTTCTGTGAGCACAGACAGTGCCACACTGCCACATCTGTGGCACTAGCACTGGACACGGCCGTGGACCGTCTCGAAGGGTCTGGGAAGACATGTCCAATCATGGAACACGAAAAAAAGAGGAGTGAAAAAACATGATGTCCAATTGGATGATGTCGAGTCAGCCAGCATGAGTTGTAAGTACATGTGGTAACCAGTCCACTGACCAGCCAGAGCTCACATTTTGCTCACAACATTATTTGTCCAACAGTTGCAAGTAGCAAACCAATATAGTCAAAATTAAGTTGTTCCTTCATAGAAAAAAGGAAGGGAAGCTTTGTTTTATTAATAAATGTACCACAAATATTGCACTCTGCCTTTGCACAATGCAGTGTAAACTCGCTTGTAATTTGTGCTGGAGGGGGGAAGTCAGCTCCGTGTCTCTACTTCATTGTAAACTTATACTTGACATCCTTTCCTTGCATTGATTGCAGCTTTGATATGCATTAGTAAACATTCATGACACCGACATTAATACTGAGTGAGCTTATAGTGATTTGTTATATTAGATACTAAAGTCATGAGACCGTGATTTGATAGTGTTATCTCAACACCTTGCGTAGAGATGCAAGGATGATTTGGTGACATATTATCCTTGACACATGACACGTAGAGACCATGCTTCGATCAACACGCCGAGCCTCTGGGCAGCGTGATGTTACAGCCTCTGCAGGGGAATGCCACGGCCTGCAAAACAGCCTCCTTTGCAACTAGTGGTGATGGCAGGGCTTTGGAGACTCTGGGAAGCAAGAAACCAGGCCTGCTATTCGAAAATCAAATACACCAACATATAACAAGTTTCCTGCATGATTGGTGATGTTTCATTATTTGCAGACATGTCTAAGCGAGTCAGAACCTGCTTTTCTTTTAATTATTTATTCTGCAAATAAATTGGGGAGTAATAATCCTGGTGGCACCATTGGCAGTAGGCCTGGGCATAAACCCATCATAATTTGTGTCATTTCATTTTAATTCTGCCTTAAATTACTCTGTTTAACTAAATTCTAGTTGTCCTGATTTACTTGAGCATGGTGTGCCCATGCGATGTACCTCAAAATATGTGGCGGTAATGGGCAAATACCAATGGGGTGATGTTGTGATCAATAAAATTATGCCAGGTATGGAAAAAGCTAGATTATTATTATTATTTGTTTAGAAGTAGAGTCAGAATGTGTTTTCATAAGCAGTAGTTCAATCTGGTTTTGCCGCAAGCAGGATCTGGCCTTAGCTGTCCCTTGACAAAGAAACATCAGGTTTTGTCGCTGCCCCACACTGTCGTTCTTCTGAGAGGAAGGAGATGTTGACAGACCTTTCCCAGTGGTAAGTGCAACTGGTTGTAACATGGCAGCTGAGCAGAAAATATTGGTGGAGGTGCTGCTTCACACAAAGGAGACTTCAGGCCCAAGCTCCTTTTCAATCTGTTGAGACGATCGTGTGTTTTAGTGATGTGGATGTGCCTGTCGTGTGAGGTGAGTGCTGACTTTTGGCTATACCAATGGTAACGAAGGGTTACAGAAATGCTGGAACTCAAAAATACAAACACAAATATCAGGCCTCCAGCCCACCCACTGGGCATTTCTAATTGTCAGGTGAATGGATGAGAACTGTCGTGATAAATGTCATGTATCTTGTGGGTGGTTCCACAATGGTGATGGGGAAAAAGGGAAGGTGCAGAAGGAGAAAGCTGGGGCTGCCTGTCTCTACTTGGGAAAATAACAAGCCTTTTGTTAGAAATGCCTTTAAAAATGTTTTCTGGAATTTATAAGAAAGTATGGTTGGTCCTGAAAATACTGGGTTTTGATGCATCACTGATGAATATCGGATTGCTACCAGGGCTTTGAGCACACCAACACTTCAGGCTTGGTGGCAAATAGCAAGTACGTAGGTAAATGCTGGGCAGGTGGGAAGGTGTTCCTGTGCTCAGCCCACGCTGGTCGCTGCTGGCAAAACGGCCTTCTGTCCTTGCAGATAGCTGCAGGCTTTGATTCACAGTCCCTGACATTTAATTGCCAAAATGAAAACCATATATATATATGTATATATATATAAAAAAATAAAAATTCCTGCATTGCTCAAAATACCATTACCTATGGGCAGGAATATTAACATAAGGCAGGACCAATACCAATTTAATTTTCCAGGTTGCAAACTGTGGTGAAAAAGGCTTGCACACAATTCCCACCTCTCCTGATGCCTCCATATATCCATATAAAGGCAGACAGCAGTAAACCTCCTAAATCACCCCAGAGTGACTTGCAGGAGCTAACGAGTCCTCAAGGATTTACAGTGCAGTATGCAGACACTAGCGTTTGCAGAAGCAGCATTGATCCTGTTAGAAGAGTTAAATTAGGACTTTGGTCCTACTTCATTATTTACTTTAGTAAGAAAACTTGCACGTGATGTAATTTTTATACCTTTGTGGCTCTTTTCACATGACCATTTTGAGGGAGTCTCTTCTACGGTCTCCGCTAATGCCTCTTGCCACCTCAGGGTGGCAAAAACTGCCCTGCGGCACAACACAAGCATCAGCTATAGCTCTGTGTGTGTGTGCAGGCTTTGATTATGTATGGTGACTGTGGTAAACGGCAGCGATTTTGCTAACACTGTGCTACTGTGTACATGATGTTGGAAGTTACTGTGGGCTAGTGCCCAAATTTGTAGTGTCATGGGTAGTAAGTACGCACTCTTCAAAGCTTCCTGTACTGAGGGAACTTTCAGTGGTTTAACTTAAAATGAGTTTCATACAGAGGAAAACTGTACAAGTACTTGGTTTCAGTTTAAATGCTATTTTAATGTCATCTGGGGAGGGGGGGTGGTGGTGGTGTGTTTTCTTATTTTACCAAAATAAGTGAAATGAAATGAAAGGTGTCTGCCTACAAGCAATGTGCTGGATGCCCCGGCACAGGCATTGGGGCCTTTGATTTGCATAGAGGTGTTGTGTTTTGTTAAAGCCTGTCAGTCGGTGTGATGGGAGGTGAGTCCCAGACACACTGTAACATCACAGCGCAAGGGATTTGTCCTCGGGAGCCAGAGCTGCGGCCACTGAGAGAGGAAGAGCCAAGAACAGAGGAGTTTGTTCAGCTGCACCTAACTCCTGAAGACGTGCAAAAGCTCTTGCTCAGAGACTCTGACTGTCTATGTCCAGCTTAGGCATCTTAAATTAAATCTTCTTATTTTTTTATTCAATTTGTTCATCTTCCTTTTGTGTAGCTCTCAGCCATGAAGCTTCGGCTCTGCGATACGATACTGCTGAGCTGCTGCGTGAGAATGAACTGCACTTAGATAGTGTACACACTTGTGAGGAAAGCCACAAATGCTTCCCTCGTATGTGATGATTTTTTCCATGTCCAGTATTGTCTTAGCTTCATTTTCATCACTTCACATGTAAGAAGATAAATTAATGGATGTGCAAAACATCACACATTGAAGTAAAGCCACAGCTGAGTAAGGACTTCCACCCTAAGCAGAAGTTTGTCTCTCCAAACTTTGACCCTGTGTTAGAGCCAGGGTCAAAGTTACCCTGTAACATACGTTTTAAAAATACATGCAGTAGCATCTTACGGCTTTGTTAATATATTTAGGCTCATTCTACACTACACATGGTTGTTGTTTTTCAGTGAGGTCCTAGATATATGAAAGATACAAGAAAAAAATGTAAGTCTTTTTGTTGATGGCAAGTTTTAAAAAATAAAAGCTGGCTTATTACTTGAAGGAGAGAAAAGGCCATGAAACAGGTATTTTTACTCAGCAAAAGAGAAGATTTTTAGCTTCTAAATATGCAGAGACACTATATCAACTATCACAAATGTGTGCTGGTGATGCAGCCAACAACACTTAATTATCAGTTCTACAGGAAAATTAGGTGAGAAAATTACTTGTCTTTTTATATTTTTATTTTATTTATAAAAGAACCCAATGACAATGACAGTTCTCTCACTACAGCATGTTAGACATAGATGGCTCATCTGTCTTATTCTTCTCCCTTGGTGATACAGATTGATAAATTCCTGCAGTGTACACAATTTAATTTGTGTTACTCTTTTACACAGGTTTTTTTCTGCAGTTTTGAAGGAAGCTGTTTTTGGTAGAGATGAAGCAGTTTCATCTTTTATAGTGTCTTAGATTAGAAACACTTGAGAGATGGGGGCAATAAAGCTATTTGGTCCAATACGTTGACCTTCTTTGCAATGTGTGGGTCATTGTTTTTGTGTGTTGATATTATTTGTGTATGCATCTTGCTTCTTTCTTCCTCCAGAAATCATTTGGGGCATTAAGCAATATCTAGGCATGAAGATGCTGGTCATATTAGCATGGCTTGATGTGTCTTCGCTACCTTGGTTTGTGTGTATTTTTGGCCCCAATGGTAAAGCGAACCGGTCTGGTCTACGCTTGTGATTTTCCTTCTCATTTCCACTAAGTAAACAGCAGACGTGCTCTTGGGTGATGGTTTTACCATACAGTATTTGTTAGCATCCCTACTTTAAGTTATTCCTGGGTTATGCCCAGCCTGATTATTTCTTCCCAATGCAGGGGCGGAGAGAAGCAGCTGCGGTTGGAAGGAAGAAGAGGGCAGAGCATGGATGGGACCCTGCCAGTACCGCAGGCCTGTTTTGCTGCCGAACATTTTGTATCGTGAAATCACAGCCCCATGGAGCATGGGAAGAACAGGAGACGCTCACAGTTTTCAACGTTAGATCTAAATTTCATCAGTGAATTGACTCTGACTATGCTAACCCCTGGAGCATGCAAGAAAAATTTCACCCTCTGAATATGCCTTAATATACGACTGGTTTCATGTTCTAGATGGGCTTTAATTCCTTCACGCCCAGGTGTATAGTAAAACAGGAGACTGCCCAGACCCACAGTCCAGTCTGTGTTTGGTTCCTACTACTTCTTCTGTAGATGTCCTCTCTTTCCAGGTGAACGGAGGTCAGCTAAAATGCACTGAAAGATTTTGTGCTAGCAAACCTGGTTTGCTCCTAAAGGAACTCGAGGGGAGACGACTTATTTATTTTGGGTTTAAAAAGGTAACTTAAATGGCAATGGAAGAAGCGTCTTGCCTGAAAAAGTACTGAAGCAGTCAGGGATGATTCCACAGGTGATTTCCACCCCCCCACCCCCCCCTCAGCAGTGAAGTGGGCTGAAGCGGCACTTTCTTCCCCTCTGGCTGCCTATTCCTGCCCCGGAGCGGCTCTCTCAGTTGTGACCGAGCAGCACTTTGTCCGGCCATGCAGCGAGAGGCACCTGGGAGCTCATCACTCTTAAGGGTAATCTTTACCTTCTTTTTGCTTAGTTATATTTAAGCTCAATGGATTTCTCTGTCCAGGGGGCCATACACAAACAGGGAGATGGTGTAGCACGGGGGACGCTGAAGTAGACATTGCTAATGAAAGAAATGTTCTTCAAATGCCAGCCTCTGTCCCATGCCGGAAGGGAGTCTCTGAGAGAGCAGCAGCAGCTACCGTGAGGTGTTTGTTTCATTTTCCTCACCCTGGAGGATCCCGAGCAACTCTGCTGCATGGAGTGAAAGATAGGCAAGGGGAAGTGGAAAAGCAGGAAGAGAAATCAATTTTTGAACATCAGGGTAAGAAATAAACCATCAAGGACTAAACTGGTTTTAATTTTGTCTCTGGTAACGTAGGACTCTGGCGCACATCTGTCATCATGGCCAGCATAGCTGATACACAGGAATGTGACAGGAAAAATCTTGGCTAGAAAAAACTTATTGCATGTGTATGATGGAAGATGAAAGAGGAGAAAAGCAATGTTGAGAGGGAACAGGCACCTAGGTCTCAGCAGTCTGCAAGTTTCCATCCAGTATATCATTCTACACCAGTGGCAACCGCCTCTTCACCAGTGGTAAGCGGAGAGTGCCCCTGGGAGTGCATGGCATTTCAAGGAAAACAGATCATAGATAACGTCCTTTTGAGAGTGGTTTTGGTTGTTCCTTGCGTAAAATAGGAATAGTAATGGCTGAGCAGTAGCATAGTGTTCCCAGGGTGGAGAGTAAGGGAAGTCGTTTAGAAAATGTTGGTATGTCAATTAGAAGGAACATGTTAATTTGCCCTTGATTTCCATCAGGTGCCAAACCATTAAGACTGTATCTAATGGATTAAAACTGGAAGAGGTGAGACAAAGAGGGAGAGGGGCAAATCTGGTAAGGGAGGAAATGTGAAACTGCAGCAGGTTTCCTTCCCAGCAGCCTTCCCTCTGGGGTGCTCGGGTGGGCTCACTGATGAGCCAAAACTGTTATTCCTTCCACTAATACCTGGTGACCCCCCCCCAGTAGCATCCTTTCGAGGCTGCCTGGCCCACAACGCCTGGCGCAATTCCCCTTCGTGTGCTCTGCTGCCTACCTGCTCTGGCAACGGTACGGTGTGGACGCCCCTTCCTCCAGCTCAGGGCCATGCCAGGTCACCCTTGGCTCACGGGGACATTTATGAGCGGTCAGCATATGTGCTGAGAGGTCAGGGTGGGCAGGGGTGGGAAAGTCTGCCCCCACTGCGGCGCTGGAGCCTGCCCCGCTTGGGCAGTGACCTGCTGCTTCCCACGCAGCATCCCGACACGTGGAGAAGACCATGGCCAGGAAGGGAAGGGGCTGGTGGGTGGTGGGCAGCCGGGAAGGGCGGGCTTGTGGCACAGCAAGGTTGTTCCAGGTGCAGTTATGTTCATTAGATGTTTTTTTTTTATTTTTCCTGATCATTTGTTAATAAACATGCAAGCAAGGGCCTAGCTGGCTGTTGGAATTGGTACCAGTTCTGGTACTGGTATGTCCAGCCAATTTCTGTATTTTCTGGGAGTGCACATGCCATTGCAGCCAAGGAAATCGTGCTCTCCCGGGACTCAGATCTAGCAGTGTCTAATAAAAGGCCTGATGAAGAGAAATTTCTGCAAGATTTATTTTCCCCTGGGAAATTAAGCATTGTATACCGCAGCACACATGGCATATGGCTGCCTATCCATGGGAACACTGAATCCAGTCCCTGATTCAGCAAAGTGCTGTAAGTGGTGTTTAGTTTTGATAAACAGGACTTAAGCGCAGGTCTAAAGCTGGGCATGTGCTTAACTGAATCAAAGCCATTTGAATTTTTGCATAGACAGATGTAAACTGCTGAGATTTGTATTGTGACCTGAAGCTATTTTTTTTCTTAGGCAAGCACTGGATCAAAAAATGGAAGTGAGATTTTTTCCAGATTAATTCCATTTATTTCAGATGTGTGTTACTCTGTCTCTTCACCTTCCAGATATTACTTGCAAATGAGAAAAGGTACACATTAATTGATTTGCAAGACCAAGTGCACAATCCACATAGTGCAATGGGTCTTCTGTCTGTTATCTTTATTATTGCTATTATATCACCCTGCTCCAGCCGCAGGAGACAACGGCTATATACTTTCAGTGGACAGTTAAAGAACTGTGAAACAATCGACCAGATTTGTTTTCTTGGCTGATCATTTACAGATTTGTTTATGCTCCAATGTTGAAGTGTTTCTATCCTGGTGTGTCTTGCTGTCTAGGAAAGAAAGTACTCATGCTGCCTGCCACCATTTAAGTGTCTAATTCTTTTTTTAATGTTAATGGTAGGTTGTAGCAGAGAACCCTAGAACAACATTTTAACTCTTAAAAAAAAACTAGTATCTTTGGTGGTTTTAAGTTATTTGCTTCTTAATTACTTTAAAACTTGCTCTTGCATTTAAAAAAAAAATCTGATATGTCATTTTTCTAAATAGTGATACTTCAAAAACAGAGACTTGCTGATGGGTGTCATTCTAGGCTTTCAGACATCACCATGTTTCTTTTGGAGCTTTTGGAGGCTCAGAAATTGGTATGTAAATACCCAAAAGCCTTTTGCATTAACCTCATTAAGGTCAATAAACATTTCACTTTAAACAGCAATGCTCCCAGATGGGAGAGTTGAAGGTCCAGCCTGCTTATCTCTTTTCAAACAGGTGAATCGTTATTACCCTCTGAAAAACTGGAATATAAAACCTTCTCTCATCTGTAACTATTACAGCCTGTGATGCAGAGTGGTCAGGGTTCATTTGTTCTCTCTCTTTGGTGGCCATTTGGCCAAGAAATTCAAACACACTCTCTTAAACAGTCGTGCAATCATGCTAGTCTCCAATAGCTGCACTAATTTCCTTGTTCTCCACTTTGCATTCGGTCTAGAAAGCTCTGCAGAGCCACCGTAGTGAATCTGGGGGACAAAGCAGTGGCAGCCGGACAGGCACCGCGTCCATGTACCTCCTCCGGTGCAGCTGGGGCACTGGACAGGCCTTCGGACAGCAGGAGGTTTTATGGGGGGGCGAACTATGTGTGTGCAGGGACACGCGGGTACAGAGGGGGTGAATGAAGGACACACTGCGAGGAAGAGCAAAGGCACGTAGTGCTGGAACTAATACAGGAAATTGAGATTTTGAGCTAAGCTTAAAAAGGAAAAAATTCTCGACATCCAAGGAAGAAGCATGGCCTGTTGGGTAGACCCGGAGGCAGAGTCAGGACAGACTTCTGGATGTTATTTCTTTGTTACTGGCTGTGGTGAGACTTTGTATGTGCCCCCATTTCCTATCTTTAACATGAGGGTTGTACTTGCTAAAATGGTAAAAACCAATGGCTCTGCAGGAACTTTGGCTGATAGACAGAGAACCTACTTGGGATCTCTTCTGTGACTCATGACAAATTTGTAACTACACTTCTTTAAAGTCACTCAGCTGAAGAAGTAAATGCCTGAATTAAATAAACTTAACAAATTTTAAGCTAGCTTTTAACATGACAGCTTTTAAAAACAGTGGGACCTACCCCAGCATTTGTTCTTCACCCAGAAGTCTTTTTCGTGCTAAAATAAAATATGCAAGCGTAAGTAGAAAGAAGAGGGGAGACTGTGCCCTCTCTCTCCTCCCTGATGCTTGGAGACAGCAGCTAAGATTCAAATGTAAATGCCAGTACTCTCTAACTCTCCAGGAACTTTTGAGTCTTGGTGTCTTACACCTATGTGATAACTTTAGGCTAAATTAAAAATCAAAGAGATTTCCACTGGAGTAAGGTATTGCTTGTCACGAGTGAGGATATCATAATCGGAGCTGCCAGGAGGTTTATGAACTCTACTTGCCAAAGGAGGCTTTGGGACTGCGAAGCACCAGAGTCTGTATTTTCTGTCTGGAGTCATCCCAGCTACCGCCTTCCCTGAGCCAGACGTGTAAAACCAAGAAATGTGCTTCAGATTCCATTTAAATGCCAATACACCTCTCTCTTCTCTGTGAACTTGATGGGTTTGGGGGACTCAGATTGTGCCCCAGGTCTCACCCCGCTGCTGTGGTGGCTCCTAGGTGGAGTGAGAGGCAGGTCCTGGGTGCAGGTGCCCGCTGCCAGGGTGCTGTGCAATCTCCTTGTCACATCTCGTCTGACTGGAGCTGCGTGATGTGACAGGTCAAGGTCTCAACTGTAGCTGCCAGTCTGTGCACTTTAAAGCTTTGATTCCCCCCTGCTTTCCCCTCCCCCACCGTCCCCTAGGCACACACACCCGTCGTAGCCAAGGTGGTAAATGGGGCAAAAAAGCTTTTTGGTAATTTTGTTTTAGCAAATCCAGGATGGGACATTCAACGTCAGTAGCAATATTAGTAGAAACACAGAGGGAGTTTAATGGCAGAGGAAAAATTTTCTTTGATCTCTTTATATCTGCTCTTCATCCTTGGCTTTTCTCAGTAACTCAAATGACAGTCAGACTATTCTTGAATGCATTATAGCTGGGGATCTCATTCAGGTTTTTTGCTATATGTGAAATTTCAGAACCACTTTTTTAATCTAAATCATGGCATAGAAAATGTACTGTACCTCTGCTGACTTGATTTAGTCACAAGAATCATGTGTGCACGTAAGAAAGAGAGAGAGAAAAAAAAGACTGATACTGTTTGGGAAAGAGCATAGCCATCAAAACTTGATGGAAAAAGCTCCAACAAGTTTGCTGACTTCCGTAAAGTAGCAACTTTTCAGCTGTACTTGGCCGATGATTACGCTGATGTTTCTTCGTTACAAAGAAAGGTGGTTGAGGAGGAAAAAATTCTCTGTGCAGGCAGAACGTTTTTTCCGTGTTTGACAAAATTTGAAAATTAACCGTTTGACAGGGAAGGGCAATTTTAAATATTGAGAAGGTTGGTTTGGGTTTTTTGTGGGTTTCTTTTTAAGGGGAATCTGCAGAAGGAATAAAACTCCAAAGAACAGAGAGGTAGTGACGAGGACCACATCAATGAATTTGCAAAAATAGAAATATGATTTTGTATATGATATTTCACAGGCAGAATTTGATAAGTTGTATGGGGCTTCCTCCAATTTCTAGTCGCTGGGAAAACTTTCTTTGGAGTCAATTCACTATTGACTAGCCCCACGCTATAGACATTTTTGATAGCAAGTAACAAGTGTCAAGTGCTGGCATTTTGCAGCTGGCATTCACTTTCACCCAGTGCAAATGACACTACGCAAGACGGTACACAGAGAATCCAACCCATTGACACCGAAGACCAGTAAGTGTAACCGTAACACCTCACTGGTGGTGTTTCACTCTGGCCCAAGTTAAAGGCTAACACAGACACATGATCTGGGGGATTCAAACCACAGGTAAGTAAATTTTTTTAAAATATAGATACATGTGCATACACATTGCTGGATCAGTCCAAAGGTCCACTCATCCTCTCTTTGTCAGTGGCATACACACCACACTGCAAGCAAGGAGTGCTTCAAGGGCTCCCTGCATTGCACGAATGTGCTTGGCAGCCCCATCTGAGTGTGTATTACCTGGGCTGTTCCAGGCCATTTCCCATCTCCCCAGCACGTTGTCGCGGTGCATTATCACCATTTTTGCAATTATCACAGTTAGCACTGTCTTTCTGCAAGTGAACAGTGGGGCAGCTGAGTTTTTTAGACAATGTGAAATATTTTACCATAAATATTTTTTTTTCTTGCACTGTCAAATCTTGTGCCTGCTTCTTTTCCATTTTCTATCAAGCTCTCACTGTTACAACTCCAGCACCTCCGCGTTGTTTCTCATGAATTTCAGGAGTGCCAGTGCGGGAAGGCTCCATGTACAAACACATTCCCCCTTCTATTTCCACATGGTAACTTCTGTATTAGCAACTGGTTACAGATTTATTTTTTTTTCTATTACTGCTAAAATGATTTTTGGAATTGGAGGAGTTGTACGTCTGTTTTGCTTTAGAAATGTCTGCAAGTTTTAGAAATGTGTGCTTTGTGCAGGAGAGTTTACTCTCAGTCCATGCTGCAAGGTTTATTTTTCATATCTCACAGGAAAAGGATATTGGTGCTGGGATTGTCCAATTCCATGAGAACATCCTCATTTAAAAGGACATCATGGATTGCCTGTTAATCCACAGGCTAAAACCTAAGTAAGCAGAGGCTAATGTCTCTTTACTGGTTTAATTAACAACGATTACTTGTCTAAAGATAAGGTATTTCAAGTTAAAAGACATCTCCTTCAACTTCAGATCAGCTGAGAATAGTTCAAATTAGTTTTAGGGTAGGGTCAAAGACCAGAATTTTGGGGGTTTGAAGTTTTTTAGCTGAGCAGATCAACACGTATCTGCCGGGGGAGAATCCACATCTAAGTGAAAAGAGGGAGGCTGGGATTTCCATCTGCATGAAAGTGGATTGTTTGGGGGGTTTAAACAAACGGCTTAATGAGGTGGCACTGACGCACACGTCTGTCCTCTCTGGGATATCTGAAGTCCAGCGCATTGTCCATTTTAGTGTCACTGGCAGAGGCATGAAACTGGAATAAACCAAAATGAAGCCTTACATAGTGCTTTACAGGCTCTGGGGTGATTTGGCATATTACAAATCTGCAACCAGGGGAAGAAGCAACATTTAGAAAACAAGTGGAAACATGCAAGAAAAAGAACAAAGAGCAGGGCAAAACTGAAAGCTCCTTTGTGCTGCTCCGAGCAGAGTTCTGGTGCAAGTTTTCTGCTGGGCAGCAATGAGGTCCTCCTGCAGATGCTGATGCTGGCAGCGCTGGTCAGAGGGGACTGCCTTGGCCAGTCTTTTGAAAATCTCCAGTGGGCAGCACCGCTGGGGAAGGACTCATTTTGAAAAAGTGTAAATCCTCACTCTGATTTGAATTTTCTTTGTTGCAAACAGGAGCCAGCTCCCACGGCACCCCTCTCCATCCCCAGGACACAGCAAGTGAGAAACGACTGCTGGCATTGCGCTGCAGCCCGCGCTGGCTGAAGACCTCCTGTCAGGCAACTACACTCGCTTGTCAGCAGGGCAACTCAGCTACGCATGGCTGGGGAGGGTTTGGATGAACGAAGACTGTGTAGCTCTGTGCTGCTTCTGCACCAAGAAGCTCACACGCTGCCTGAAGCTCTGTAGGCTTCAGGCAAATCTTGTGGCTGTATCTGTAACTCTCCTTACCCCGCAGGGCAAGGAGATGAAAACCTTGGCTTCCCCAAGACGCCACCCAGCCTCCACACCCTGCTCTGGTGTTGATCTCAAGGCCCAGGGTCCACAAACGTTTGTACTTCCTGCAACAGATGTTTCTGGAGATGTTTCTTCAGGAGGTGATCCTGAACCCAGGGCAAAGCTCCTACTGACCTGCATAGCTATAGACCAAGCAGAACAGGGACAAGGACCGTGACTTTTGCACCCTAGGCTTGTGCTGGTTCTGGTTTATTGGCTCACCAAGAGCCCAAAGTGGTTGCTGAGGACTCACCACACTTTTCTGTAGGGACTTGGGTTCAGAGCTTCAAAAGTCCTGAGGCACTTAGCTTCCATCACCTTAGGATTTGGATAAAATTGTTTCTGAAGTTTGGTGCTGGATCACTTTGCAGGTTTACATGCTCCATTCTCCCACTGTCTGCCTGTTTTCCTTGGTAGTGCTGCTCATGGTGTGTGTGCTGCCGCGCAAGTCTGGGAAGAGGCTCTGCCATGACACAGCCTCCTCATGATGCCAAGGTCAGGGCTTGCAGGACCACAGGGTCCTCTCTGTGTCTTACAGAGGTGAGGGGAGTGTACAGGCTGATATTGATAAGCTAGAGTCTTTAATGGCCCATCCATAATTTCAGCTGGCTAGCCACTGGTTTCTAAGGTACTCCTTGTTTAACGAGGAAACAAAACAAAACAAAAAAAAATCTGTTCCTGTTTCGTTCAGCCTGGTGCAGGGATGTGGAGTTCACACCTCCATCCTGTGTCTTGGCCACCTGAGTCCAGCAAACATGACCATGCAAGGGTATGGATTCCAAATTTTTCGATTCAGCATCTTTGGCTTGACCAAAGTCTGCTCAGACCACTGTGAACTGTCTGTACTCCTCATCCTGGAGAAACCCACCCCCAGGGTGGCTGTGCTTTGCAGTCCGGGCGCATGTGGCCCCAGGGAGTCATTTTGGGAGTCAAGGACCCAAGGACGTTATACCCTTTCCTGTCCATATTTTTTTACATTGTAAGAACTGCAGAAATGGCACCCCAGAAGTTTCTTGGCTTTTCACCTACCCCTGCTTAGAAAAACACCTAAAAGTTTTTGCCTTCTTTTTTCCCTAGTTGTATTAGGCAAAGCCATAGACAAATAACCCCGAGTAAAAGGGGCAGGATATAGTTATGTTGTCACCTCTTCCCCTCACCGCTGGCCTGGTCTCTGGAGTGACCTCAGACTGAATTTACTCTCTGAATGCAAACCCTGGGGGTTGTGTCAGCGATGCTGGAGATTCAATGACCCGTTTTCGTGTACAGAGCTGAGCTTGCGGGCAGAGGGGCGTTCAACGCGTGCGTACGGCAAAAGGAAAGGAGCCCTTTTTCTGCCTCTAGTTTGGCATGACCATTGTCTGATGCTGTTCAGTGAAAGCCGGGCGCTGGGCAGGGAAGCGGCAGCCGACTACTCTAACAAGTGGCTTGTTAGTGAGGAATGTCCTGTGGTAAGTACGGAGCAGCCTTGTCACTTCTCAGCCAATCCTCTGAGGACAATAAGGAAGGAGGACAAAATGAGTGCAGCCCTCCTGGGCCTCCCCTTAAGAGTTTAAAAGCAAAATATTGATTTTGAGTTACCCTGCTTCAACTCAGCTTCACTCTCCTGATATTTTTATTCCCTTGTAGATTTCTGACTCCATTTGTTTTTTAAAGAAATCACTGGTGAAATTGTGGTGTGTCCATGTAACATTCCTGCACCTAAAAATATGGTCAATTGACACCTTGAAGGTTTCCAGGCAACTCTAACCATTTGTGACATCTTTAGCTGCATCCCCTGTATGCTCAAAACAGATGAAGTGAATGAATTGATTTTTAGCTGTATAAAACCCTTAACAAAAATCTCTTTGTGGCCATCCAGTTAGTCTCTTGATGATTTGTAGAGTATTTGCTGATGCCATGAACCTGATCCTTCCAACCTCTCCACTTGTTTTTCATAGCTCTGCCATGGGTTCCCCGCTCCTGAATGCACTGCAGTCACCTTCCCCAGAGCCGGCACAAAAGCCAGAGTCAAACAATGCTGTACCTACAGCCACGATGTCATCAGGTCAGACCTGAGCATTATATATGCCATAATGTACCATATGAACAGCGCTCGATGGTAGCAAGACAAAAAGAAGCAACTTGGTGAGGTGTTTTAAATTATTGCAGCACCCAATTTGCCCAATAAAATCAGCAGATTGTTGTAGCCTGACTCAAAGCCCCTGCAAAGTCAAAATGGTTCTTCAGCTTGCTTAAGGAGATAGTGCATAGAACACCACAGCAAAAACCTTTCCCTTTGTCCCGAGAAAAAAATTGAACATTTGCATGTGATGAAACATGCAGTAGGCCAGGAATAAATTAAGTGCAGAATCTCAACTCCTTTAATCAAATAATCTGCTAAACTGACATTTATGTGTGTGGTCCAAAGGAAATTCTTTTGAAGACATATGGTCTTTTCACTGTACACTATTTTGGCTCAAGTTCCATTGTATTAACAAACATATAGATAAATTGTTGATGGGCTTGATTATTTTGTTTTTTTTAAAGGTGCCTCTGAGTGTTTCTAACCCCAGGGATCCAGGCTTGTCCAAGTACAAAGCACAGTAACCACACATGATAAGCAATAATTTCAGAGCCCAACATTTGGTGTCTCAGCTCCCCTTGAAAAAAATGGAAGACTGAATCAGAGACAGGAGCCTGCTGGATATGCTGCTGATGGGGCTGGAGTGCTGATAATAACGTATCCTTCAAGAAGTGTAAGATATTCTTGATTAATTAGAAGAGGACTTATCTGAATCCAAGAAAAACAGCAAACGCTTCTTCTGGTAGTAAGTGTGTGCAGTAGGGTGTGAGCAGGACACCAAGGTCTGGCTTTGGCAAAGTATTTGATACATACAGAAGAGTTATGTCCATGCCTGGTGCCCTTGGTTGGCTAAACTGGTAATAACCACTTAATGCCTCTAACCTGGCTTCTCTGCAACACAAGTCGTAGGATTTCTTCAGTCACTCCTGCATCGACCCCAGCCTTTCTGGTTGAGCAAGAGCGTTTTCTGAAGGGAAGCATCATATCTGAAGGTAGAGTCAGGTAAGCTGATCTAATGTTTAAAAAAAAAGAAAGGGCAAGAAAGCTGCTTCTCTTAAGTATCTGTTATTAGAGGAAGTGAGGTGATGCAACTGAGCTTTATCTCTGCCATCAACAGGAAGATGTCCTGTTTGTTTCCCCTCATCCCTGCTCTTCTCCAGATGCCCAGTCTGCTCCTCAGACCCTGCTGTGATTCAACTCAGTGGAATATTAATCCAGAGAAAATCAAGATTTTCATGTGAATGGCCACAGGAAAATCACACGGGTGATTCTCTGTCAGCCGAGTGAATTAAAGCGAAGGGCCACGTGAACGCTGAGACCAACCAACAGTTCAAGGTGGGAAGGAGGGCCATGAGCCAAAAGCAGGGAAAGGGAGAAACAGAGAATGGGAAGAACAGGGATTGCCACTTGAGACAGAAACTAGTCAGCTTCGGCTTCTTTGGGGACTTCATTTTTGGGGAAAAAAAGGATACTTGCATAAAGTATAGAAACATACTGCAACCTATAAGTTCTACAGGTAGCCATACCAATATGAAAAAGCTGCTACTTCTCCCATGGCGCGTGGCGTCCATACTACTGGTTCCTAGTTGTACGCAAGCAGGCAAGACCTTGGGGTCTGCATACAGCAGCTGTGCGGCTGTGTCTGAGACCCAGCCAGGGGCGAGAGCTGCTGGAGGGTTTGCTCTGCTCACGGTGATACTGTGCTGTCCTCCTACACGCGTGGCTGTCCCTGGGCATATGGGGATGTGCGGGCTGCATGACATCGGTGCGTGACAGCCCGGCCCATGAGGGACAGTTGAAGGAGCTTTTCCAGATGCATTGGGAGCGAGAGGAACGGCAGCCATCCATAGGTGCAGCATCTGATTTATTCTGCATTGCGGAGGTGAGACTGGATTCCCACTGGCGTGATGGCACCGGCTCAGGTCAGGTAGGACCTGGCACTAGTTCTGGTCAGGGAGAAGCTTTAGCTGAGAGCAAGGAACAACACTTCAGCGTGGAAGTGAAGTGGTGCAGGGCTGCTGCAGGTGAGGATGGAGGAAGGGAGAGTCCTTGAAAGCCTGTGGGTTCATCCTGCTCCCTGCCCCATCGCCTGCAGCTTCACCTCCGGGGCTGAGGGGTGCAGCATCATGCCCCGGGTTTCTGGCTGCTCTCTGGTGCGGGTGTGGCTTCCTGTGGAGCTGTTCTGAATTGCACTTGTTGGGAGCCTCTGCACCAGCCAACAGCAAGCTGAAAAGCGTCATCTGAGATGTCTTGGCTTTTGCAGCATAAGCATGTTTTAAAAAGCTGTGATCATGTCAGCAAACACAGCCCCTCATGTTCGCCCTACCCTTCTGCTGAAACTACAGCTCACCCCACACTGACCACCCGGCACAAGCGGCGGTGTTTCGTCCAGCTGCCTGTGTCTGTGTTTCAGGGCAGTCCCCCGAAGCGCAGCTCTCCCCTCAGCCTTGGGTGGGCAGGCCGGGGGTCCACTGCGGAAGCTGAGGAGAAGCAGTCTCAGCTTAATGCTGCGGGGCTTGTTGGGTTTGGGAACAGGCGTTTGAGTCTGGAGAGCTGCTGGGGCAGGCAGGGGGGTGGGATTTGCTTTCAAGCTGTGCCAATTGACTTCTGAGGCTCTTCTTTCTTGAGCCAGCCAAAGAGAGCTGAGGCAGATTTGCTGAGCGACTGCTGCTTCCTGCCCCTTGTGCCGGCACATGGGGGGAGAGGAATGGGGCTGGGGGAGCCAGAGCCGGGGGGACATTTCCTCCCTGTTTGCCTGCGTGGACGAGCCTCCCTGAGGCTCTTGTGAGGGTGAGGAGGAGGCCGAAGGCAGCTGTTTCTGTTTGTTGGTGGGTTTCTGGCAGGGCATCTGCTTGGGAATGGCAGAGCAGAGTTTCCTCTCCGACTGCATCACTGCCGCAGGAGAAGGACGAACGGGGAAGCCACAGACAAAAGCGGGGCAGAAAGAAAGGGGCTGGTGCTGCCTGCCGACACTTTTGGTTTTGAGGGCTTCACAGCCATAGCCTTTCTGCAGCTGACCAGAGTGTGTGCAGGCAGATCATGCACTCTCGCACAGGCCCAGCCCCATCTGCTAGGGTGAAGGGGGCAGGTGGAGGTGCCGGCTCTCACCAGCCAGACAGCCTGGGCCCTGGGTGATGCTCTCCTCTGCCCCGGTTCTGGATGCAGCGGGTGTCCTGGGAGGTTTCCTCTTGGGGTTTTGTTTTTCCCCCTCAGCCCTGAGGCAGCCTTGCCTTTGTACCCACCTCTGCCCTCCTGCCGGAGGGAGGAGATTTGGGTACGGAGCGACCAGAGCAGCCACCACGCTTCCCCACGACAGGGTGCCCCAGAGACAGGACATAAAGCAGCTGGCAGGCAGCGATGCCCGGCTGCACAGGGGACCGGCCGAAAAAAGTGCAAAGGTAGAGTTAGGAGGTCATGCCTATAGTAAAAATAAGGACTTAAGGAAGCTATAGAAACATATTTGCTGGCTAACGTGCCCTGCCTACAAAGATACCGATCTCTCCTGGGGCTATGAAGTCTAAACGTGAAAAAAAGTTGACAAAGTAATTTCAGAGCTGGCTGTGGTTTTCCTAGTCAGGCACTGGCATGGTCAGCCACCCAACCCATTGCTCTTCAAACATGGTAATTTCTCAAAAGCATTTATTTTAAAAAGAAGGACGTTATTCCAAGCCTCCAATTTAAATATATAGAAATCCAGATGGGAGAAGTGTTAATTTGAATTTACACATACGATATCACAGCCTGTAGGGGTTAAGGAGAAGGTAGGAAAATAAAACCTGTACCTTTTTTCTTGTAAATAAATTACATGATCAAGTTTAAAAAAAAAAAAATGCTGTATTCCAAATGTCATCACTTTTACCACTTCTGAAAAATATATTTAGCCATAACTGGAGTGTTTAGTAAGATCTGTCCCTGTTCCAGTGATAAGAAGGACAAATTATTTTGGTAGCCAAGCTAGCTAAGGTAGCCAAGCTCAACCTAAGACTATTTCTGCACTAGTCCACTGGGATGTAACATAATCATTTTTTAATATTACGCTTATTCAACTCCAGAGTGTCAGCACCAGTTCTGGTCAGGGAGAAGCTTTAGCTGATACAGCTGGTGCAATAAGAGCCAGAATAATAGCAGGAAAGGGCAGATACGTAGGTGCTCAGGTTATTTAGCAAGGCTCATGGCCTTTGGCCAGGCTGTGCTTTCTGAAGACGTCAAAGGTGAGTTGCTCCCAGCCCAGACACCATCTGTTCTGCTTTTTCCTCCAGTGGAACTTTAAAGTGTTGAGACCATAAAAAGGTGGCTGCATACCCCAGAGTACCCCAGTGCTGGCTGCAGGAAACCCAGATGGACATGGACCACCGTCGGATAAACCAGCACCCAGTAGCTTCCTGGACGTGGAGTAGCCAAGAGGCTGATGGGGCAATTCATGGGTACTGGCCGTTGTGGTATGACATAGGGCCTGTCTTAGCGTGCAGCCACCCTGGCCATCCCTGTGTGGCGGGGACACACTATGGTGCAGCTCACAGGGCAGCAGGACGTGGATCCGGAGCACTCCTGGGAAAGTGGGAAGCGGGTTTGAGCCTTGGTGCTGGGAAGGACCGGTGCTGGTGCAGGACCACTCGAGTCAATAGTAAGTGTATGCCTACACCATAGATTTGCCCATACTGAAAAATAAGAAACAGGAAAGGTGTAGCTGGGGCGCTGGAGGGAGGCAATCCCCAGGGCTGCTGAGCCACTGGGGGGTGGAGGCGTTGGGAAGGGGCTCTGCGGGGAAACATGGGGGGCTAAACTTACCGGAGACTTTTCAGCCCCGGTGAATCTCTGCCAACTTCATGTGAGTCACAACCAGGGAGAGTTGTTGTCATTGCTATTGAGAAATATGATGGGGAGAACATTGTCATAATTTTTTTTTTTGTTTAGTCACTGGTTTATTTTTCCTGTGAATGGTAGTAACAGTTCAGCCTACAAAGCTGATGTAGTTGTGAAACTTTTTTTCAGCTCAAATGCCCCTGCATGTATGCTTTAAAGCAGACTGCCTTAATGGCAGTTTGGCTATACCTAATACTTTTACATAATCTTTTTCTTGTTTTTTTTATAATGATATTACACTAAGGATTTTTTCAGTGCTTCATGTTACAAACATTGTTTCCACCTCTCGTTTTTTATAACTGTTAGCAAGCTCTACAAAGTCAGAATTTCCAAAAGCAACAAGGTATGGCAAGTCAAGTATTCAATCAGGATTTAATAGATGTCACTGTGCCCCTCTTTCCTTAGGAGGTTGTTCACCTGGGCCTTTCAGGGATTCGTTATAGCAGAGATTGGTACATTTTCCAATTCACAGACCTTTAAACATTTTCTGTGGAAACTGCAACCTCCTTTAAAAAATGTAAATGTTACTGGAGCTCCTGCAGTTTTACAGGAGGAACTACGTGGCTGAATGCGCTTTTTATAGTCAAGTTTTGGGGATGCCTTCGTTGTATTAGTTGAAAACTATTGATGTTTATTAAGATAGGCTTTGCATTAAGTCTTTCACGTAGAGAGACCTGTCACTAGCTGAATGAATAGACTGAGGCAAACGTCAGCTGAGTAGCACTGTACAGAGTCCACATCTTTGCAGAGAAATAAGATGTCTCTGGCAGACTCATATTTATTTGGAAGGAGAGGATGGGTAATGGGGAGCAAATTTAAAGACAACTCTGGCAAAGCCTTTGCTTGGATAACGGGCACATAGTCCAGCTACTGAAGTTTGCAAGGCTGTGGTTTCAGTTAGGCATGCTTTAGCAGTTGTATGGGTTTATGGAGTTGCCTTGCTCCTTTCCCATGGGTTCTGGCCCCTGTAGCACAGTGTATGACCCTAGCACAACCACGTGGGGATCTGGCCTACGAGCACAGATTTGAAGAGCTGATTTAGGTTTCCGGCTGACAAGAAGATCCCACCAATGGTTGGGCCGGCCCAGCTGAAGGGTCACTGGCCACAGCTGGGAATAGGAGTGATGAAAAGGGCATGCCCCAAAGCAAAATGCTGTGAACCTGCAGCCTGAGCTGCTTTATGTTAACTGAGCCATAGCAAATCGTCATTCTAGCTCTTAGCCATATCAGATACCACCAGATTACACTTTGGTGAGAGAGACAGAAAGTGCAACTAGGCTTGATCTGCCACTGCCTATTGCGATTCTGAACTGGCAGATTTTTAACTCTGGGTTTTGTGCAAGTGAGTATAGAGGAAAGCAGGCAGCGGAGAGTTAGTTCAGAGAGGTGTAATTGACTCTGTCCTGGGTGTTTGAGATCAAATCTGGAGAGAGAAACCAGTGCTGGCTGCTTTAACTCTCTAATTGCTGCTCTGCTTAGAGCTGGGAGGCTGACAATGTTACTGCCCCAGCCCCTGCCAGCTGTGCTGTGACCAGACCAGCTGCCAAGCTGCCAGTTTAGGGTGCGGCACTTTCAGGAAAATCATTATTTATCTCCATATGCCTTAAAATGCCACCATGGGTCAGGAGCTGCAAGCAGATCAGACCACGGTTCAACAGATCAGATCTGGTTTTAAGATTCTTAATACTAAATCAGAAGCGCTGTGGCCATGGGCTTCAGATTGCCAACGAGCACACCCACGCCTGGGCTCAGATTTCTTCAAAACACGGCCACAGGTTGACTCTGCACCAGCAGCCTTTATGCTGAACTGGGTGCTGCCTACTCGCCTGCAGCTGGCTACACCTCCATCAGGCATGTGGACCGATTTGACAGAAACGTGACCACATGCCTGAGCCTAAACTGGGTCAGATGAGCACCGCTGGGTGCTCCAGCAGTGCACGGGTCTACCTCTGCTGAGCGCCGAGCCCCAGCCCTCAGTGGCCATGCTGCAGGCAGGCAGCAGGCAGCAACCTGGCCAACCTGCCCCAGCTCATCTGCCGGGGATGGTTCAGTGCGGTGCCTGTGAAACCAACGGAGGAAGTTTCTACCCCACAGCTCTTTGTTTTTGTTCCTGAACGCTGCTTGTCATCTTCATTGTGCTGATGCAGCTGTTGGTAAGACTGCACGCTGAACCTTATCACGGAAGTAAGCAGGGTTAAAAACACCCTCTTTTGGGAGGGAGTAACTAAGCAGAACTGCCCCCAAGGCTTGATTTACAGCAGTCTTCCAAATGTTCGTACAGACTGACCTGAAGGGCAAAGACCTGAGCCATAGGAGTGGGCAGGCAACCACCAGGGAACAGGAGACTTCATGGTCTGGCTCTATCAATAAAGCCAATGCCTGGTGGCACTGCAGCCGGAGCCCTTTTGCTGCTTCTTGCAACAGCTATTCTCCACCTGGCACACTGCAGTTGGACTGTGGGCCTTTCACGTGATGCAGGACCGTGCTCTTGTATGTACTTCGTGTTCTTCATCTGAGCTACATGTACCACTTTGACTCCTTCCTCCCATGGGACAGGATTTTATTGGCTTGCAGATTGCATTCTCTCTGACACACATTTCTTGCATGCAAATCAAGAAGTTGAGAGGAAGACAAAGTAATGAATATGCTAAGCATGGAAAAGTGGTATATTGTTATGGTTACATTACAGTGCATTTAAAGCAGAAAACAATCAAATACAAATATTCCAGAACCAAAACCCAGTAGTTCTCCATCAAAACATAGGAGAACAAAGATGCAGGATTCAAAGTTTTACTGAAAATAAGTGATTATGGTTTAAAGTCTTTGCTGAAAACAAGTGGCTATAATCTGTAAATTGTTTAGGAAAAGAAGTAGTGATTTTTCCGTATTTTGAACATTTCTGCCTTATTGCAGATTCCTTCCTTAGGATGCTGAGAAAAGTGTTGTTATATAGTCAGGTGAGAGGACACAGGCAGGTGGAAATTTCAAAATAAAACTGCAGGAAAGGTTAGAAAAAGGTTGTGTTTAATGATCCTGTCAAGTCAGTGAATAAAGGCATCGTCACAGGGGTACATCCACTTGGTCAGCACAGGATTTCCACGTTTCTCATTGGCCAGCCTTGAACATGAAATATGTGAACCTCTCTCTTTCTTTATTCATCGCTGCACCCCTGGATTATAGTTCAGCTGGAATATTCTCCCAGTTCTGAGGGAACTGGTGGTGGTTTATCTCAGTATGTTCCCCTATAAATAATGAGATACCCATAACCAGAGGCTTGCTTGATGCCCTGCCCTCGTTCCGTCTGAAGGTTTTCACGCTTCACCGAGACACAGGAGCGAGAGGGAGCGGGGCTCATCTGCAAAGCAACCTTGGTGGTGTGATGCTCCGAGCATCCCACCTGGGCAGCCCTCCTGGGGGAGGCAAAGGAAGAGTCAGGCTCATAACTGGGCCTCTGTGGGAGACAGGCAGCAGCCTGCTGAGCCCACGCAGCTCACTGCGTGAATGCAGGCAGCCAGGGAACTGGGCTAGGGAAAGCTGCTGGGGTCTGAGGAGTTAGGTAAAGGCTGGGGACTGCTTCTGTTCATCTTGGAGCCTAAACTCTTCCACAGAGCCGTTGTGGGAACGATGACTTCCACCTTGCTGACTTGCTGTAGCCCTGGATGTCACCACTTTTTCTCCCACCTTTTCCTTAGTGTGCCTTCTTTTCTCTTCTCTCAGCCTTTCAGAATTTCTGAAGGAAAAGAAAAGGAAGGCTGTTAAAAATCACATCCCAAAATGCAGCTTCCATTTTGAGCTTTCTTTGGTATCAGCGGTAGAGTGGTTCTCTTCTACAACACAATGTGCCTCACCAAGAAACACAATTCTGTGTTGTCACACGATTCATATGTATTTTGTATCTTTTTTTAGAAATGCTTTCTAATTAATTAAAATGAATTCATGCAATCATTAAAATAACTTAAAAGGCAATGAAATCAAATGGAACCTACAAAATGTAGCAGCCTGGCCCTCTCTTCCCTGCAACCTTTCAAACAGAGGTGTGCAAGGCACAGATTATTGCTTTCTCTTTTCTTTTTAATCTTTCCCTCAACACACTCCTAATCTTTTCTGTTTCTGTGAAGCTGAGTCTATTCTTGCATTTGGTAACCAAATTAATTGGTTTTTTTCCTAGGTGATTCCTATCACATCAAAACTGATAGTAAAACTGGACTTCAG
>NW_008824808.1:3238706-3241199 GCF_000699105.1 Pygoscelis adeliae
CTGAGTAGGGACTTAAAGGATTTTGGCCGCCCTGTGTTGAAAGACAGCCTGTAGATTTGTGTGCATGTGTGTCTGCGTGTATGTTGTACACATACATATATATGTGTATATATAAATATCTGTGAAAGTGCGTAATTTCTTGGCTCTCATCCTAACCTTTGTGCAACTGGGTGCGGGGATCTGGATATTCAGTGTGCTTAGCAGCACTTTTTAATGAAGAGGTGTTTTCTCCCTTGGAGCTGTCATTCTCTGCCACATCACAGACTCTTTCAGACAGAAAAATAATTGGCCACTTTCTCCGAGCGTGGAATTGGAGAGCCCCAGGGACAGGCGGAGTGTTCAGCGAACCGGGGCAGCGGCTCACAGTGGCGCCCACTAGTGTCCCCCTAACCTGTGCTGGTGCTACTTCCCACGCGGGTCCTGCCCTCTGGAGCACCACCCACCCCTAAGCACTTGAATGAGGTCTGGTAGATGGTGCCATGAAATGTGACAGGCAAGACCCATAAACCCCAGAAGGAGACAGGAGAAAGAAAATGGACAATTATTTCCAGAGCTGTTCAGCTACCAGATGGAAATGCAGGCTTGCTTTGCTTTCTTTTTTTTCCCTGAAACCTGTGTAATTGCTGCCTGGTGGGATAGTTTTCCATGTTTGCAGTAGGATTTTTATAATTTTGCTTTAAAGGCGGATTTTTAGCAGCAGTTATTCTGCTCAGGAGCTCCTAACATCCACCTTTCATCAACTATTCCCCAGAGCTGTTAGCATTCAGAAAAAAGCAATACATTAAAAATTCATCCCTTAGGACCTCCCACCCACTACACCACATGTAGAAAAGTGATGAAATAAACGGTCGAGGCATCTATGCAGTCCTCGAGCCCGGGTGGACGTTCAGAGCACTTGCCTGGCAGGAGCGTGCCAGTAACCCACGCCAACCAAATGCTCGAACGCAGATACAACACAGCTTACCCTGTCTTGCAAAGTAAGTTACTCCGGGTC
This sequence comes from Pygoscelis adeliae, assembly GCF_000699105.1. Classification (NCBI taxonomy): domain Eukaryota; kingdom Metazoa; phylum Chordata; class Aves; order Sphenisciformes; family Spheniscidae; genus Pygoscelis; species Pygoscelis adeliae. The sequence continues at coordinate 3,239,701 of NW_008824808.1, forward strand.
CAGCCCTGCCACTTGCAAATCACTGCTCACTGCTTGTTACGACAGCGCAGAGCGTGACCCTGCGATGTCCCGCTACTTTTGTCAAGGGCAGGTAACTGAAGGAAGGATGGCCCGTGCCCTGCTCAGGTGCTGGTTGCCATCTGCCCCATGCGTGGAAGGCTCCTGCTTCCATAGCTACCATGACCAAAGGAAAAGCCTGTCCTTTGCCTTGCTGTGATACCTCACGGGCTGACCGCTTAGGTCTGACACTCTGACGTGTAGTTCAGGAGAAAAGGCTGGACACTGAGCTGGAGCAGCAGAGGCAGGAATTCCTCCCAGGAACCAAGGACAACTATCCTGCAGGTCCCAGGCTGTCCCCTGCAACCAGGCTGGCACCAGGAGCATGGGCTTAGGAAGATGTCAGTCACCCCGCCACGGGATGGAGGGGCACAGCCCCCTGATCTCTATCATCATGCTGGGGCTCTGTATTTTACCTGCCCCGTTGTTCCACAGCTGTCAAACTCTACGCCTTAGGCTGTATATAAGAGTAATTGGAAGGTGGGATTTTAGCTTGAGTAGGGCTGAATAAGGTGTAAACTAGGCAGAAATGTTGCCGTGATAGTATTATGTTTACCAAGGCCTCACCACCCTGTGGACATCAGGGTCTGAGTGCTCACACCAAGACCCTTGCTACTTTTTAATGGGTCATACTAAAGGGGGTTGTATTTTAATTTAGATCAACACCTAAAACAAAAGATCAGAAGACTTTTTTTCCACATCCTTTTCATATTCATTACATCCATTCCTTTCTGCCCTTCAATCCATAGCTGTGGGCAACAGGAGAACCAGTAACTGCCTGAAACGTGAATGGTGGAGAAAGGAAAGAATATAGTCAAAAACCGGAAAGAATATGCATTTGTGAGATGGTTTAAAGTCCTTCTGTGATGTTGCTCATTTGTCTGTTCTCATCTGGATAACTCAAAGTCTTCAAGCTAAAATTTTCCCTCACTAATGTGCTAGGAATCAACACAATCATCTGTGCTAGAAAAAACAGTGCTCATACTTCACCCACTGAAGTTAATTGGAGAGAAGTGGTGCAGGGATCCTTTCACATTGTCCTTGTGTCACCGAGAAGCAAATTACGGTGGTAAAGCAGCGATCGTTCTGTTGTGAGGGGTGGTCGGGGATTTTTTGGGGCGGGTAAAGGTGTAGGTCACGTTTTTTTATTTCTTCAAAATGTAACTTCGTTCTGCTCTATATGTCCTAAATCTCTGCTGCTGAGAGAGAGGGGGGGCGGGGGAGGGAGGGACAGTTCTGCAGGGCAGGTAGCAATGGCAGAAACTCTTCCTGCCCGGAGCGAGGGGGCATCTCACCAGGGTGTCACACAGCCGTTTCCTCCTCAGCTAACGTTTTTCTGATGGAAGTTTTTTCGACTGCTTTTTTTTCTTTCTGGCCATTTAAGCAGAGCAGGGCGCCAGTCCCGGCCTCCTGCCCCCGCAGCCCCCCGGGGCGGGGGCGGC
>NW_008824808.1:3242181-3242646 GCF_000699105.1 Pygoscelis adeliae
CGCTTGGTCCCTGCCCTCCCCCCGAGCAGGCCTGGGCCGGCTGGAAGGAAAGGTGCCGGCTCCGTCCCATCCCCGGCAGCGACGGGCTGCCGGTGGAAACAGCCAGCAGCAGCTAGTAAACCCGAGCCCTCCTCAGGAGGGGAACCCTACAGCTATCTTCTCACCTTCCCAGAGAGTACATATGTCGCCCCGGTTCTGCTTTCTGCTTATTTTTATAGCGGGCTCGCCCGTCACGGCAGTTATTTAATATGTGGTTCCCCGCTAGGCCTTGCCGTTTGATTGCTGTCACAAATGATATCAGGTGAAATTCCTCATTGCTTCTGCAATTACACAGTAGCCCACTGCTACTCGCTTTTCCAGCCCCTCGAGTTAATTGTTTTCCCACTGTAAGCCGCATACTGCATGCACGTAGAGCAAGCAAAAACCCAAACCCTCCAAAACTCATATTTCTCAGATTTTATGTTA
>NW_008824808.1:3242683-3245905 GCF_000699105.1 Pygoscelis adeliae
TCTGAGCAGCATGAAGTTTATCAGGGCCTTCGCATGATGAAATTGTACTTTTTAAAGTGTTAGAACAAAAAGCAGAACATCTTTTTACGGGACTTGAGCGGCTAATTTTCATTGCTGCAATTTAAACAGTGCGGTTGAATCCAGGCTCTTTCAATAGTCATTTCTGATACAAAGCAGGGCAAGTAAGTCAAAATTAGCTGTTTAAAACTTTCTGTAATAGATCTGTAAATACAGATAGGATCAAACTGACTAGATCTGTGGCCGTCACACCCATGTCGTGGATCCTGTTATGTTCTTGCGTCTCTATCGCATGACTGTCAAGCTGACAATCGGCACAAGTCTATAAGTGAGTAAGTGGTCTTGCTTTAAAACCAGGCCAAAGGTGCGAGGCATCCCTCACTAAACTCACTGGAGGGTGGAAAGGCGAGCATTTAAGACGAGCTGTTTGGAGATCCCTCTGCATGAATGATACAAAATATGAAATGTTGCTCGTGGTTATGGCTGGGTTTGTGATCCTAATTTCAGTCTCTTCTTTTCCTTAAGTTTCTACAATTCCATTTGGAGCAAGGAAAGTCACCTGGAAACTAAAGCCAATTTAATACTTTTTCCATCTCCCTTCTTGTAGCTTCCCAAATATTTGTCAAATCATACTTTACAAAGACTTACACTTTCTCGAACAGACTATTTTTTCTTTCTTTAGCCAATAGGGTACCGCAGGCCCAAGGACAAAAAGCTGTTGTGTGGTCTTACCTAGCAAAATTACCCATTGCCAAGCATTCACTCCAAGCACTGAGTATGTTTATCCTCCTCTGTGCTTATACTGCCATATTTTACCATTTAGGATCAGACCTTGACTAGTTTTTACTAACCATTGCGTTTCCCTTTGATTTAAAATCACAGATAGGGATTTTTTAGGTGTTATTTTCCTTTTAAGGAGGAGAAAGGAGGTGACCAAGAAGGCTGCTTTGAATACCACTTTCTTTTCAACTACTGAGTTCTCTCCTCCAGCTCCTGATTCATTGACTGGTGTCTGTTCTTTCTGTTTCGCATACCTCAGCTAGAAAAGGCTACTCTTTACTTTCTCATTTTTATAAATTAGCCCCATAATTATTATGGGGCTTATGCATACTTATGTCCATTTTTTTCATGTGTATGTCTGTATTCTGCCTTTTTTAATTGGTTTTGATAGCTAAGGAAGTGGCAGCTAAATTGAATGAATTACCAAAGGGTAAAATTGCTGTTAATGTGACGCCATCCCCAGCTAACATTAAAGATAATAGTTCTTTGGTTTTGTAGGGTTATTGATTTCTTCTATTTAAAGTCCATATATATCTGCTTCCAGAACAGTTGACTCTACTTTTTAACCCTTTTGGGTTCAAATTTTCACAACCTCGAAGGAGATTTTAAGCTACGCTTCTCGTATCTTCAGGACTGTACATGTCCGCACACTGTAAATCCCACTTGGCATAAACTAAAATGGATTGATGGTCTTTGCAGCTACAGCAGAACCTCCTTTCATCAGAAAATAAAGAGCATTTTCAATTAATTTAGTCTCCTAACATTCCCACGAAAGAGATGGCTGTTGTCTGCATTTGACAGATGAAACAACCTGAGCACTGAAAGGGTTTAGCTGGCTTCTTCATAAAAATAGTCACTGAAGTTAAGCGTCAAACTGAAATGCCAAGCCTTGCACAGGCTTATTAATACCTCCTTGATTTTTCTGAGTGCTGTAAGCACTCAACAGCCTTGAAAATAAAGGTATCAAGGTTTAAAAAAGGAAGCACTCACATATGACTGGCCACATCTGAAAAATCTCTGATTTAGTGATTTAAAAAATGACATTGAAAGATGGTGGAAGAGTGGAAGTCCCATGAATGCATTTGAAGGTATCCTCCTTCATTTGCCTAGCCAGATGCTCTGTATGTAGTTGAAGGGGGAAAAAAAGCCAGACTGGATGACTGGAAAAATAGAAAATCTGCAAAATCCCAGCACAAACTTGACATAAAGGTGAAAGTATTGAAGCCCTTTGGGAATCAGATGCTAGCAAATTGAAGAGGGCATCCAGAAACCGACAGCTAGATTTTAACCAAAATCAGACAAGGAAAAAAATTACCTCACAGAAACTATTCAGACGTAGCATTCAGAAAATACCTGTCAATCCTGCCATGGTGACAGCAGGACTTCAGGAAAAGAATGCAGTGATGGAACAGCGTGGCAGGTGAGCCTTGATATAACCAAAATTTTTAAGGTGTCCATATAGACCCAGTGGTGTGCGTGTGTATCCGTATCCATATTTATAAGGATAAAGGACATATATGGCTATAAATGGTGATATATGGATTTCCATATATGTATATATACACAGATATAGCTGTACAACAGCCTGATAGAATAGATTTTATGGTTCCCAACTTCTTTTGCCCTCTTAGGCCCTACTGAGCAGGGTACTTCAGTTTAACAGTTTCAATCCCACGAGTCCGAGCAATTCGTTGAAGCAGGGGGCTGTTTTCCGATACGCTGACCTCCGACGAAAGAGGAAAGGGCTCAATCCCAGCCCGAAAGCAAAGGACGAAATACTTCAGTACAGTGTGACTCTATTGTAACTTCGGCTGCAGCAAATGAGCTCTTCTGGAACAGCTTTTTTAGAGTCAGAGACGCTCCTTATTTGAATAAACCCCAGGAGTATATTTGCATAAAGCCCAACAAAACAAGATAATCTGTAACCCTTCAAAGACCTACATTTTCTTTCAACATTCTTTTTGTGGTTTGGAGGTTATTTTAGTAGATTTACGAACTTAACATGCTCCTTTCTGTTTCACCAGTCTGCTGTTTCTGCAGTCTTATCTCTGAGATAACATCTAAAGGGTTGCGGGACCCATTCATAAATCTCCGGTCCCACACATGACTGAAAATCCCGCAGCTTCGTACGCCGATGTTCCCCTGCCAGAACCCAGAGACGTCCGGGGCAGGGAGCAAGGATGGAGCCGGCTTGCAGGGGGCCGGAGGGGGGGCAATCCCCCGGCTGCCTCCCCGACCCCCAGGGAGGGCAGATTTGCAAGCTACGGGAATGACAAATACTGGGTCCCAAGAATTTGCTGGTGACTGCGGTGGTAACTTCAATTTGCAGGCTGCGGGGCTGGGGGGATTACAGCTCTTACCGTACCGTACGGAGTGAATAAACGAGCCCCCAGTTACAGGCGGTTCCCTCAAACCCTCGCACGG
>NW_008824808.1:3249444-3252513 GCF_000699105.1 Pygoscelis adeliae
TGAATCCTCGGTCTCCTCCGGGACGGACGGGGCACCCCGCGGCCGTCTCCAGCTGCCGCCGGAACCCGCGCCCCGTTCCCTGGCCCGCCTCGCATGCCATGTGCGTTTCCTCCCCTCCCCAGGAGGATGTTTCCTTTCCTGAGCTTTAACATCACCGGCCTCAACCCCACGGCCCACTACAACGTCTTCGTGGAGGTGGTGTTGGCGGACCCCAACCACTGGCGTTTCCAGGGGGGCAAGTGGGTGACCTGCGGCAAAGCCGACAACAACATGCAAGGTAGGTGCGGGTTCTCCGGGCTCTCCCCGCCGCCTTCCCCCGCGGGTCGGCTTGCCAGAAAGAGTTGGCGCTTCGCTCACCTCTGCAGGGGTTTCCTCGCCCCCGGCATCCCGCTGCGGGCAGAGCCGCGCTTTTAAGGGCGTCTTGAACTTTTTTTCACGCCGCGGTGTGCGAGGCTGTGTTGGAGAGGGGACGTCGGGGGACGCGAGGTGCTGCCCGGGCTCTGCCCCGCTGCTCCAAGCTGCCGGCGGTGGAACAAAGCGCCTGTGCCCGGCGGCCGCTTTACGTGCTTATCTTCCCCAGGCAACAAAGTGTACGTGCACCCCGAGTCGCCCAACACCGGGGCTCACTGGATGAGGCAAGAGATTTCTTTCGGGAAACTGAAGCTAACGAACAATAAAGGTGCTAACAACAACAACGCACAGGTAAATGGGGGGGAAGTCAGGCTTGAAGTGGCTTTTGGTGGCTCAGCTGGGGGAGCCCTGGGGTTTTGGGGCTTTACAGCATTTAATCGAGCAGCTAGATCACTGTTCTTGTGACTTGTTCCCTTCTTGAACTGGATCGTAGGTCTTGTTTTCTTTTCTAATTGTCTTCATAAGGAGAAGCAATGTCGGGTATATTGGCTAAAGACACAGAAATTCATACATCTGTCTCCAGAGCTGCTCAAAAAGTGGGAGTGTAGCTGATGGCTCTCGATTTCCTGCATTTACAGATTTTAGCATATTAGTAACCTAGTGAAACAGGGCTACAAGCTGTGAAGGATCTCCTGTTAACAATTAAAATTGCTCCATTCCCAAGTCAAAAGATCACAATTTACAGGAAGAAAATGTCAGGCTATAAAATAGATCTTTTAATGTTAGATGCAGTTTGTCTAAAGATCTCGTCTCTCCCACGGTTCCTTTTAGATGATAGTACTGCAATCCCTACACAAGTACCAGCCCCGGCTTCACATTGTGGAAGTGACTGAAGATGGTGTTGAAGATCTGAATGATTCCTCAAAGACTCAAACATTTATTTTCCCTGAAACGCAGTTCATAGCAGTTACAGCATATCAAAACACTGATGTAAGCATGGATGTATAAAATGACAATTAAGAATAAAATTGTCTTGTGGGTTCAACATCTCATCTTACTATGTTCTGCTTTCACTTTTAGATTACCCAGCTCAAAATTGACCATAATCCTTTTGCAAAAGGCTTCAGAGACAACTATGACTCGTAAGTACGCTTTTGTCTTCTCTTGCAGCTGTCTGTCTAGGAGGCATGATTCTGGCCTGAAATGTGTGTGGAAGAATGTTTTTTCTTTAGATGCTATTTCACTTATTCAGAAGTAGTAATACTTCAGCTGGCAGCTTGGCTAGCTGATGTGCTCCTTTCAAAGACATGAAATGTCTGTCTAGAAACATTAAATATCTGTTTATATAGTTACTTTATTGTCTTGATGACCTGTCTTCCAGCAGGCTTCTGAATTTTGGTAGAAAATTTGTACTGGCAGAACCTAGCCGGCCTGCAGATTGGCAGTAGTGTATCAAGGATCTCCAGAGAGCAGGCAGCTTCTTCAGATTGTCAGCAGAAGATGAGCCTATCGCTCACTTTCTAGCATCAAATAGCCTTTGAAAAACTGGAGCTGTATATATGCAAGTATGGCTTCTGGGAGGAAGGTGCTGCACCTCATTTAAAATGGGTTGGCTGGCAGAGAACAGTGTATATGTGTAGCAGTAATACTAGAAATTTTATACTGGTTTAGGAAAAATGACTCCTAAATTGGATGAAAAGGAACAGCAATCCACTTAAACCTAGTTGTGATTCTAATTAAGAAATAACTCAGTTTCTTCCTGTTTGTGTTGTCTTACTATCATACTGGAATTGTGAAGAACACCACTCAGTGTTTCTCTTTTGTTGTAGCATGTACACAGCTTCAGAAAATGACAGATTAACTCCATCTCCCACGGATTCTCCTAGATCCCACCAGATCGTCCCTGGTGCCCGATACAGCGTGCAGCCATTCTTCCAAGAACAGTTTGTCAACAACCTGCCCCCAGCCAGGTTTTACAACAGTGAGAGAACCGTCCCTCAGACAAACGGCTTGCTCTCCCCGCAGCAGAATGAAGAGGTGGCCAGCCCTCCTCAGCGGTGGTTTGTTACGCCTGTACAGCAGCCCAGTGCCAACAAACTGGACATGAACTCCTACGAGACGGAGTATTCTCCTAGCACCTTGCTCCCTTATGGCATTAAATCCCTCCCCCTTCAGACATCCCATGCTCTGGGGTACTACCCTGACCCAACATTTCCATCCATGGCAGGCTGGGGGAGCAGGGGCTCTTACCAGAGAAAAATGACAACAGGATTACCTTGGACCTCCAGAACAAGTCCTTCAGGTTTCTCCGAAGACCAGCTTTCTAAGGAGAAGGTGAAAGAAGAAATCGGCTCATCCTGGATAGAGACTCCACCCTCCATAAAGTCTCTAGATTCGAATGATTCTGGGGTCTACACGGGTGCTTGTAAGAGAAGACGGCTCTCCCCTAGCACTTCCAGCAATGAAAATTCCCCAACTATGAAATGTGAGGACATTAATGCTGAGGACTATAGCAAAGACACTTCAAAAGGCATGGGCTACTATGCGTTCTATACTAGTTCTTAAAGCATCCTTTTATTCCAATTGGCTAATTTTTTTCAGGGTGGCCTTGGTTTTTTTGCATTACAATTGCCAAAAACACTCTTGCCTTCCACCTTGAATTGTTGTGTGCAATTCTAAAGAAGGTGCCAAAGCTTTTTGACTGTTGCAGGTAACGAA
>NW_008824808.1:3252547-3255037 GCF_000699105.1 Pygoscelis adeliae
TAGGGAAAGCAAAAAAGAGCAAACTGTGGTAGAATTCTTCCCCTCTTTTAGAAGGAACCACATGTGGAAGCTGTAAGCAGGAGCCTAGATTTTTTACAATGTGGCTTATTTATTGGAGACACTAAAGTGTACAGTTAGGCTTGGCTCAGAGGCCTGATCAAATCTATGCACTCCTGAGCAAGGAAATAAGGGGGTAGGATCCCAAATTTAATTTTCTTCCCTGTCTGCCCCTCGGATAAAAGGGGGCTGGGTTGTGGGGAGCTGCACAAATGCTATGTTCTGCTTTAGACTGAGCTGGCTTCTTCAACCCTTGTCTGCAGCACAATTGGCTGAGTTGGATATTGCTCAGCTGAGGCTTTCTTTGGCAGAAGACGGCCAAAATGAGGCCTGCTTGCCAGGCAGGATTTTGACGAAGGTCTTTTTGCTAACGATGGGGTTACAATGACCAAATCTGACTTCTTAGTTTAGAACTTGCATTAAAAAAAACATGCCTCCATCCCAAAAGCCTAACCTTTATTGAGGTGGCCAAAAACAAAGTGTACAGTTGTGTTTTGTCTAGGTACACTGTAGAATATTGTGGAATAATGTATAAATAGTTGACCTATAGCTGTTCAGTCAGAAGGACCTCTGGTGGTGCTTTGAAGTTCAAAAGGCTTTTTTTTGTTAATCAAATTTAGCATATGGAGCATTGCAAAGAACATGAACGGATTTCTATTTACATGTACGTAAAGTGACTTTTTCAGCTGCCCTGTACAAAACTGGAAGTGATGTAACTTGCCCACTCTTCTTGCCTATAGTTTCAGCCATTTTAAACCGATCAACCCTAGAGCACTGGCACACAAACTCTCCTCCCAACAAAACTTGGTTCCATTTTCTTTTTCTATGTACATAGTAGTAATTTTTAATAAATGTGGTGGTGCCAGGGACAAGAGTGGGGGTGGCTCTCTGCCTCGTCTTTGCCTCTACCGGGTGTCCCAGCTTGGGGGAGGAGGAGGGAGCACAATCTTTGGGGGCTGAGTTGTCTCTCAATCTAGACATGCCTTGGAAAGTTTCTCCTTGCTGCTTTATCCCTTGCACCGTGCTCATTTGGACGCTGCTATCTGTGGGTGGGTGGTTTTTTTTTTTTTACATCTCAAGTTTGCCACAGTTTTCCCGTGCATCCCCCAACCTCTCAGCCCCCGGCTTGGTCCAAAAATCCGGCGGTGCCTCTTTTCCCCTGCCCCCACCACCACCCTGCTGCGGGAGGCGAGGTGTGAGCTCAGCGCTAGTCCCAGGGAGCGACTTGTGAACTGGGCTGGCCTCCCCCAGCAGCAGCGGGGCTGCCCCTGCCTGCCCCCTCCGCTTCCCGGAACGCGGTAAGAAATTCCCCTGCCCGCTTATCTGGGGAGAAAGCTCCTCCTTGGCAGAGCGATTGAATCCCGGCTCCCGCGGCAGCGGGACCTTTCCTGACGATATGCAGGCAGTAATGGGATTAAACCGTTAGCCATGCCCGGCTGCAAACAAAATAAACCAGGGGCTCAAGCCGGGGCCCGCCCCAGAAGAGGTAAACGCGATCGGGGGGCGCTGGCAGCGGCCCCCGGGCGGCTCCGCCGCTCCGGAGCGGAGAGCGGCGGGTTCCCGAGGAAATTTCGATCAGCTCTTCACTTCTCGCGAGGCTCCGGCTCCGCGCGTTGGCAAGCGAAACAAATCGTTGTCCCAGCGGCTCTCCCCCTGCACAGTCACATCCGATTTGGGACAGAAAGGGACTCGCGGCAATTTTTAAGCGACCGGGGACGGAATATTTTTTTTGTTTCTTTTTCCCTATTTTTTTCTTCTGAGCGGGGGATACCCCCTTCCAGAAAATCCCCCTGGAAAGGCAGGCTCTCCCCCGTTTCCAGCCCGGGGTGCGGTGGCACGCCGGCCGCACCTCGCCCGCCCTTCCCGGGCTCCAAACGCCGATTATACAGCGCTCAGGAGCGCGATTCCGCCGCGGGGTGTTATTACGAGCGGTATATTTTTGCACCGCACAGTTAAAAAGAACTTAATACTTCTGCAAAGTCCTCACACTGTTTTAATAGAAACCTAAGTGCCTGGCTGGCCCCAATTAACACCTTGTGATTATAATGCATTCCTAAAACGGGGTGTCAGACGCCAAATTGTGAATAAAGGTATCTAATTAATCTTCATAGGATGACACTGATAAACAACTCTATATTTAAACAAAGATCAAGGAACTGAATGCTTATTTGTTTACATTAACAGAAGATAAAGTTAACTACCCTTGCACTCTGCTTCGTCGTAATGTGATTTACTGAGACAAACAGGAGGCTCCGGGTGGAGAGCCCCGCCCGGCCTCGGCGGGCTTTTTATCGCGGGTTTGGAGGGAGGGGGTGGCCCCGAGGACGACTGCCCCTTCCTCCACAGTCGCTGCACCGATACCCGCGGGCAAGGCGGGCGTGTGCCGGGAAACGCGGCGCCTTCGCCTCGCAGCTTGCAGGCAGAAAACGCTGT
>NW_008824808.1:3255308-3256025 GCF_000699105.1 Pygoscelis adeliae
GGGCCCCGTGCGGGGATACACCGGTGTAACCATTTGAGGCCGTTCCCCGCGAATTAGCAATTTTCTGGGATATTTCCCCACTGAGCCGAGGGAGCGGTTCCCCGCTCTGCGTGCTTAGCATTTGTTTTTAATAGCATGGACGCCCGGCGGGTCAATAGCTGCAGCGGAGACGGGCTCGTCCCAGGACGGGGGTGACCGCTCCTCAGCAAAGACACTGTTTTCTGGGGTTTTTTTTCGTTAAAGCAGACCTGAGAGCTCATCACCTTTCCCGCCTGTGCTCTTTGCAGCGGCATGTCGGGAGCAGCCGCCTGATTTTTTTTTTTTTTTCCAAACAAAACTTCGTCCCTCGCTGCTCGCACCGTATCGCCGGTGCTTCACACCCGGGCGGGTAAACGAAACGACCCCGAAACCCCCCTTCTTCCGACGGCGTCTCTCCGACCGCGTCGGGAGAAACGGGTTCCTTCCGCGGGGCAGCGGTCTCAGCGCTCCGGGGAGGACGGAGCAGGTATTTTTCGGTGTGTTTTCGAGTAACGTGATGGGGTTTTACTTTCGGTCTGAATTTCTGCTCCCACCTTCCTCAACGCCGCCTATTTCACCACCTGGTCGTTTGTTTCTACCTCCTCCTCTCCGCGGGGAGCGCGGCGTTAACGGAGGCGGGGGGTTCCCGGGAACGGTTATTTTGGCAGCCGCCGCCGTCCTCCTCTCAGGGCCGCCCCA
>NW_008824808.1:3256139-3291511 GCF_000699105.1 Pygoscelis adeliae
GGGGGTTAAGGCGAAGGAGATGGGCCCCGCCGGCACTTCCCTTGCACCCGGCCACCCCTTGAAATTGGGTTTTGCCGCTGTGGTGGTATTATTATTATTATTATTATTATTATTATTAATTATTATTTCACTGTTTGCCCCACATTTTTTTTTGTACATAAAGCCAAATTCCCCAGCCCCTTGAGGTATCTGTAGCCCACTCCTCCCAAAATCTCCATAGCCCTGTTCATAATAATATGAGTATGGCTAATATAAATATTAATCTAATCCTTTATGGAAGGATTTTAGTGCTTGCTGGGTATCACAAATATGTAATCCAGGGGAGAATGACATTAGGCTGAAAGTGCGGAGTGCAAAATATGATTTGAATAAAATGATAGGGTGGTATCTAATATTTCCTTTAGGGAGTACTATACTCCGAGCTGTCACAACCGATTGTGTAAATAGACGAGACTGAGGGATGTGATCCTAATCATATTGATGAAACATTCATCTGAAAGACCGAGTGCAACCAGAAGGGACTCACTAGGAATACAATTAAATCCTAATCTGGGGAGGAGGAATCCTCTGCAGGCTTTCCTCTAACCTGCCACCCTCTCCCCCCTTTTCATTTTGGAGTCAAATAAAATGCAGAAGAGGAAATAAAGGAGTGCTGGAGCGCTGGGTGGTTTGCCTGCCCGAAGGACTGCATTAACACAGGGAGTACTGGGGGGGAAGGAGGTCCATCTCCAGTCCTGACCCTGCGGATAATAATAAATAAAGGCCTAACTTTGCTCGCGGGGGTAACTACCTGCCTGCAGAGGATTTCCACCTGTGAGTGGTGTTAATCAGGTGCAGGAGGCCTGTGTGTCTGGAGGTAGAGTCCTTCTCCTATCCGGGCTTTGAACATCAGCTCAGTCCCAGGCTTGTAAGCAAAATGTAGTCTTCTGTCTGTTGTATGCCATTTAGTTTCCACCTGCAGTGGGGAACTGATTTCTTGCTGATAATATTGATTAGCAAAGGGCTTATTGTCCAGCCTCCCACGGGCTGGTTCCTGTCTGGCCCTCATTGCCATGGTCTCTGACTGCCTTTCAGTAGTGTAGTGCGTTGGGTGAAATGGCATCAGGCAGTTTGTCTTCCCTGCATGTGGTGATAATTCCCTTGGATCATGAGAGAAATAGGTTAGCTACTGCTATAAGGGGACCAACTCATTTTGACCGTTGTCCCTCAAAAGATGGTCTGAGAAGATGGAGGGGGCAAGGCTCCAGCTGTGGTTCCTGTAACAGTACTAAAACCAGGCTGGCGGCTTTTCATCAGCTCTTGCTTTTGGGGAAGGCGTTGAACAGGTGCATTTTCCTAATGCGTACCACCTTTTGGCTTATACCACTAAAATGAATTCAAACTGTGAATGCCTGAATTCACGTGATGATGTTTAAAGCTTGAAAAGCAGCCAGTCTTCTTCATCCTGCCACTGTTTAAAGTCAGGCTTCCTTTGAGTGTCTAAGAGCCAAATCTGGTCTGATGTTTTTAGAGCTTTTTCAAAGTCAGCCAGTCTTTTATCAGCAAGCTCAGGCAAAGAGCAAGGTGAGTTCCTTCTGCCTGGACTGTTCTCCATGGAAAGAAAGACCCCAAAGACAACGTTCAGTTCTCTTTTAGTGGGGCATGATGTCTGTAAATGAGGGAAGGATGCATGGAGTGGGACATCAGTTGAACAAATCTGTAGCAGGAGCTCCATATAAGTCCATATTCTCTTCCACTGAAGAGCTCTGCAGATTTACAGTTTACAGAAGGACTCTTGCGGTTGAAGTAGGCACTACTGAAGTGGTTATAAGTAGTATCATTTTAACAGGTTTGGGGATGAAACTTCATGTTAGGGTTCATCTGTACTATGACTGTATATACTGAGGGCAAGGAAGTCAGTTCCGTTATGATCGTTCCCTGGTTTTCTTAGAGTAGATTTTTGTAGTGTAGATAGGGCACTAATCGTTAAACTTCATGGAACAGTTATAATCCCATTTGTCCATAAAGCAATACAGTCTTTGTAAATCGCTTGACACAGCCGCAAATTTCCTTTGAGGAAGAAAACAATCCATCTTTATTTTTAACATAAACTGTTTCCTATAAGAAAATTCTAGACTAGACTAATCCTAGACTGTTCCTATATGAATAGCAAGCATACTTAGCTATCTCTTTTTAGGGTCTTCTGTCTTCCTGTTCAATGAATTGGTAGTGATGCTCTGGCTGTTCTTCTGGGGAGAGGAATTCTTTGGAAACTAACTGTTTTGTAATGTGTCGGTGCTTGCTTGTTCTTAGTGATAAGTTCTCAATAGCAGAAATGTTATTACTTTCCTCTCCTTACTTCCTATGCCAAGTAAGAATATAAGAACATGATATTTCTGCCCTAATGAAAGGTGCTGATGCTTCAGAGGTCGTGTCAATGCAAAGAAGAATTTTCAGGAGCTATTCACAATAGCAGGTAAATTTTACCCTATATGTTACTCCAGATAGGACAGACAAAGCCTAACCTGTGTAGCCTAGTCTCCACTGATACATCAAGTAGCTTATTTTCCTGTAGCTTTGTGTTTTATGTCTCAAGATTATTTTTAACTCAGCTCTTCTGTTACTTCTTTCAGCAAAGGTAGGATTCTGCTCTGCTGCCTTTACATTGCAACTCCTTTGCAGGATCATTTGAGAGGAAAGATTAGGTGAATTTCTTGTTTTGGGTGGAAATGTCTTTGATCCAGAAGAAAAATTATGGCAAAATCTGTGGCATTTGAATGGTTTTGGTTTTATTTGCAGCAAGAGTAATGTTCCTGAAGTTTGTGCCAGCAATGATCTGAATAGCAGATAAATCTGCATTGTAAAGCTCTGTCTCAAGTGTGCAATGTATTTCTCTACTTGATCTGCTTAAATTATATGTACATAACAAACCTCTGGAAATAACTGCTGTCAGGATGGGCCAGTGGGTAAGGGTAGTGGATTGGAAGTGAAGAATCGGGTTATTTTTCAGTCAGATCAGTTCTCTAATTCAGTTCACTGTGCAGCAGTAGAAATGCTTGTGCTGGCACTGAACAGAAAGAAGAAAGAGAGCATAATGTAAGAATGAAAAACTTACGTATTCCTGCCAGGGATGTCGGTGACTGCTTTCATCAGTTTAAGTAGCACTACTTGTTTGTTTGGTTCCCCCCCCCACACACACACAATAACAGCACATGACAGCTAATGCCTGGATGGTGAAGTCAGTACCCAAAGTCGGGGCCGGTTTAGGTACCAGTCTTCAAAAGCATTTAAGAAGCTTGGTATAAACGCCCCATCTGGAAAATGGTAAGGGGACTTTCTGATTGGGTAGAGATGCCACAGTGGTACAATCACAGCATTTAGGTAGCTGTGGGAGTATGGTGGGTTTACAACACCTCTCATACCCTACAACAGCTGTCCATGGGCACGCACTTGCTCCATAGTTTACTTTGTAGTCCCCTGCCTATGGTTAGGTCTAGTGCTTTCCTGATTTCAACCATGGGAAAAAAAGCCATTCCCATAGGTATTAGAAAACACAAGCTCCTTGTTTTTGCTGTGCTACAAAAGGCTTAATCATTGTATAGTATAATGGAACATGTTTAATAACCTGAATGCAGTTTCAGCTCACAAAAATTGTGATTATGATGTGGGTTCAGTTCTTGTTTCTGACATTCCCATTGGGTGAGAATCCTTAGGGAGATGTAATTCCCCTGGAAATGGCCTGAAATATTAGGAGTTCCAGGGCAGTGTCTTTGATCAGCAGCTGCAGGAGGGATGCTCTGTGGCAGGCTGCTTTCCGTTTCATGTTTGGAGTGATTATCTAGAGGAACAAGGAGTGTGTTTGGCTCTAGTACACTACAGTACACAAGAAACAAATAAACAAAAAGTATTGGGGTGTTTTACCCAAGTGTTAAAAAACCAAACCCCACAACCATTGATGGGATTGCTCTGAACTGTGGGGTGATGACTGATTTCTGCTGGACTGGACTGTGGGTGTTTTTGATAAATGGCTAAGGTAGTTGCCCGAGTCTCCCCCTGCTTTGAGTTGTACTGAGTCTCTGCAGGGAAGCCTGGAGAATACAAGATGAGAGGGAATGCCCTTCTGCTGTTTTCTCAACCTACCCAGGGACTGGAGATAAAAAAAAAAAAAACCAAAAACGTGGATCTCTTTTCTTGTTAGTGGGGTATTCTCCAAACCAGGAGTCGCAGGGAGAGCCAAAGCAGCAGCAAACAAGGCAAATTGTGTTCCTCTACCCTATTCACTTCAATCAGATTTGATCTGCATCATTCTCCAAGCTAGTATTAATATTGTTATGCTGAGAAGTGTTAATGGCCGCCCATAATGTTTAAAGGTCATTGAAGTATAGAGTGAAAATGCTCTATAGAAAGACTTAGATTGGCCATAACCACACCTAAAAAAAATCCGGATGGAAACTAAGTGGATTAACTGTCTTTTGTCTAACAGCTAAAGCTTTCAGTCTCCTCTATTATAACAGCTACAGACGTTAATAGCTAGGCCAAAGCATCTCAAGTCTTACGGTATGTCTTTATTGAAGAGGAAGGGTGAAGCTATGGGAGGGGGTTTGAGCTGATGTAAGGTTCCACTTACTGCTGAGAAAAGATAAAGTTTCTTATCCCTCCTTAGTCTTTCCTTTTTATGCTTGGCTTGTGGGTTCACTTCTTACCTTGTACCAGCTGTGGGGCTCATCAAACCGCTCTGTGAGTCGATTCATTTCATAGACCTGGCAGAAAACACATCCAGGAGAAAAGGATGATTGCATTCTGCTGGGTTCACGAGTTGAATCGGCTCAACTAAGACCCAGCAAGAGTCAGAGACAAAGGAGAGGGCAGGATTACATGGCCAAGACTGGTGGAGAAGGGAGTTGTAAGCAACCTCCCAAGGACTGTAGGAAGAGATGGCAGGATTTGGCTTTGATGTAACCTTATGTTGGTTTAATTTGTGAAATTGCAGCTTTATCATTCAAAGAGACAAAAAGATTAAATGGTGTTTCCCCAGGCTGTTGGGACAAATGCTTCATTACGGCCTTTCTGTTCCTTCTGAGTGTCCAGAAAGGCCAAGGTCCCTGGGAATGAATTACAAAGTCACTCACTGTGTCACAGCTTTAAGAAATGTGGGGTGGTCAGGTAGGAAAAGGTGACTGAGAACACAGTAATGCAGATATCACTTGGGGTGTGTGACCTTTCTTGTGCAGGCTGGTGACCTTGCCATATAGTCATGATCACCCAAATTTAACTCTGTCATGAATGACATGCCTCTCAGGATAGGTTTCCTGGGGCTAATTTGGGAACAAGGAGATACACATTGACGCTTCTTGGCTCAGGCTCTTGGAAGACTGTTTCTTCAGGTAAAGTAAGCTTGCTCAAGGAATCCACGAGAATGGGTTGTATTTGTCTCATTTGCTCAGAGAAGTGGGGATTTGGGTATATTTCATTGATAGTAAACTACACTAAGAAAAGACCTGCTTTGGTGCCTCTGCTTCTCCTCTAAATAAGAAGTAAACATTCAGGGTCAAATACAAAAATCTGTTCCGGCTTGTTAAGGGGGCAAAATCAGCAATGTCAACAAAAACCTGATGTTGCCAATGCTACTGAACATAATACATACTGCTGTGAGACTTCCCTGTGTAGACCTGCGGCCTTCTAGAGTAAGTACCAAACTTGCTAGCGTTTGCAAGATTATGTTGTAAGCAGTCAATACCCCACTGCAGGAAAGGCACTCTATAAGCTGAAAATAAAAAAATTAAAAGGTAAAACTGAAATAAATGGCAGGCCAACAATGCTACTTGGAAGAACTCAAGTTGTGAGCTAAATTCTGCAACACTAGATTTCAAAGGGAATTTTGCAAAAGTGAAAACCACCGAAATTGGTTTATGATATTAACAGATTATTATTTAAATTCCATTTTACTAACCCTCTAGCTACCTTTGTTGGTAGGGAAGAATTGCCTCAGACGCAGACATTTTTACTATTTTAGGGAGATCTTCCCTAGTTCTTTCTCTTCTCATTATCATTTCTGTTTTCTGAAACTTACATATCTATAGCTAGGACAAATGTAATAGAAAATTAATCAACTGGTAAAATATACCTTGCCTGTGAGAAAATGTCTCTCTTATTGGTGGGAAGAAGCTACAATTGGAGAAAGCTACAATCCCTTATGTGAGTAGCAGGTTGTGCTATGAAGAGTAATCTGAGAAATTAGAAGGTCGTTATTAAGGACTGGCTGATTGAGACACGGTACATAATGTGCTGCAGAGGCAACATCACGTTTGTTCACTGTCATCTCACAGGACACTTGGAAACTCCAGCCAACAGTAATTGAGGGGGGGGGAGAGAGAGAGAGAGAGATGAGTGCAGAATTGTGTGGTGGTCATGTAGCCAGTTTAAGTGGCTTGCAAAAATCTTTGTCTCGTTTCAAAAAGATGATGAGTGCATTCAGGATCAGGGGACAGTAATTTTTCAGTCTTAAAAAATGCAGTAATGATCCTTTGTTCTTGACCCGGTTTTGCAAAACTGTTGGTTCAGGAGGTGACACATAGCTGTGGCTGGGTCTGGATAGGTTTACAGAGATGTGTCACTATAGGTGTATCAGTAGCTATAGAAGTATTCCATAGATACAGCTGGAAGTTATATCTGTATTGTGTTTCTGATGCATGCTCTGATGCTCTTCCTAACATGAGGTGAGGGTTTATAACCTGTTGTTATCAAACTCAACACTGGAATCAGGGCCAGAAACTCTGCTAAACTCCAGGCTAAACACAGAAGTTTCAAATGAGAACTTCAGTAAGCCAAACAGTTATAAATGGTCATGAGCTAGAGGCAAAATAATGCTTTGTTTAAGTTCATCAGAGCCTGCAGAAGAGTTCTTTTTGGAGGAAAGGGAAGGAAGCTCACTGTCTGCATGGTAGTGCTTGCAGAAATTTGCAAAACTTCAAATCATCTGACATAACTGGGGACAGGAGCTGAGCCTAAGGGACTAAGCCCACTCCTGCTCCTACCTCCGATATACTTCCTTCTTGTATTTGAACTCAGGAGTAAGGAGCTCTCTATTCATCCATGCTGGCCTTCCACCATGCTTGCTTGACTTCCTGCATGCAGGAATGGGCCGTCTTGTGCTTTGAGGAGGTTGTCCTTCAAGATCAGCTGGCTCTCACAGGCTTTCCCTTTACCTTCCACAGCAGTCTTCCATAAGATTCTACCAAGAGGATCCCTGAACAAGCCAAATTCTGCTCTCCTGAAGTGCCAGCTTGTAATTGTACTATTTATCACTTCTCTCAGAATTTTAATTTCCACAATCTTATGGCTGCCCTTTACATCCCATACTTATTCTTTGTAAGAAGTCCAGAAGACTTATCAGTCACCTGCATCAAGAAATTACCATCAATGCAGTCCAGAAATCTGGATTGCTTGTGCCCAGCTATATTACCCTATTTGCAGATATCAGGGTGGTTCTCATCCCCCGTGAGCACTAGTGGGGACTAGAGCTGGAGTACCAGCTCATGGAGCTTCCTCCAGCTTTCAAATGAAGGCTGCTTCTACTTCCCCTTCTTCTTAAGGAGATCTGTAGCAGGCACCTAGCACAATGTCACCCATGTTGGACTGTTCTGTGATCCTTACTCATAAGGTCTTGACTGCCTCGTCCCTTGTTCCAAGCAAAGGAGTGTGTTGCAGCCAGCCCTTTGCATAGATTGAAACCCATCCATGTTCTTCACTGTCCCAGACTGTTTTTTCTCAAGAGCCTGCCTGAGGTGCTGAGCCTTAGCACTGCACCACTGCAAGTTCCCATACTGTGATGTTTGCTTTCTGGAGGCAGTGGTAAATGGAATTTGTCCTCCCATTACTTGGCGGTAGGGTCTTGCATGGATGCCCTCTAGCCTGGGGGGCTGATATTCCCAAGGATGCTTTTACAGTCATGGCTGACTGGTGTGGGGACCTAGTTCTGTCTGCTCAGCAGCAGCCTGCACAAGGATGCAGGCTGAATCGACAGGTTTGAAGTTGATGGGACACTTCAGTAGCAGAAAAAAGAAGGCCTGAGTCTGGTGGATGTAAAAAAAAAAGGCCTGGATCAGCGTTGAAGGGCACACCAGGCATGCATTATTGAGTACTGGGAGCAGAAAAGGGGCAGGAAGGTACAGAGTAAAGGTCTGAGCTGACTGAGGAGGGTCAGTTGCAGAGCAGTGTGAAGAGGTAGTACCCATCAAACAAAGCTTGCTGAAAGAACATATCTTTCAAGACTTAACTGAAGAGCTTCGATCAAGCAAAATTATTTCATGGAAACTTAGTGGTTTATGTCATGTGCTTCTATCACCTTTTTTAATCTGATGTCACATGCCCTAAAACCAGACTTACCATTTTATGGAACTACGGCTATAAACACTGTGTTTCCATTTTAAAGGAGAAGTGTTGGTAATTACCAGGAAGTCATGCTCAATCCTGTCACAGAATTATCAGCGTCACCATGTGTGTTTGATATGGTATGAATTTTGAATGCTATTATTATTATTAATAAGCAAAATGCGCCTTCAATCTGTATTTTGCCACTGTATGGAAAACTTGCAGAATGCCGTAAGGTTTATAAATTATTACAGCCTCACAATCAGTGTACTATGCTATAGTATCAGAAAACTAATACCAAGAAAACCTTTTCTTGAACCAATACTTTAAATTGCTGAAAAAAGTCAAAGTAAAAATAAAAGGTGCCAGTCTGTCTGCTAAATAAGTATATTGTATTACCCACACTGAAAATCCCATTGAAGTTTCTATAGAAATGCAGTAGCCTCCTGCAGCAGTTGCTCCAAAATCATGTGTAATACAATGAATAAGGCAGGGGTTCCGCTTTCTTTTAAACTGAAACATTCTGGTATCATGTCCGAGTAGAATAACCTTGCTTGTGGGATTAAATGGGCTGAATTCTGAGCGAAAGGTTTTCAGTCTATTTTTTCCAAAAGGGCCTGAAATGTTTCAGATCAAATGACTTTGAATGTTTTGTACCACTGTAGATTTTTGTGGCAGAGTCTGATTTTATGACCTCAGCCTACAACTGTAACAGCATATTTAGCTTGCTGCCTTATGACAGTACTCATGAGCAAATAGTATCCTGGGTTCACTGCTGCTTATTAAGAACAGCGTTATATGTGGTAGCAGAACTTTTACTGAAGTGGATCACCAGGAGCTGGCTCAGTGGTTCCTGTGTCTGCTTTCCACTGCGCTTTCTGTGCAATATTCTGACACTTTTGAATGCTTCCATTTCAAATGAGCAATACCCTGTTCATTTCTAGTACAATCCTGAAAGTCTCTGGCCTTTCTCTGTGGATCAGTCAAAATCATTGAGCTGCTGAACTCTGAAGGTGGTTCATGCTTTTCTCAGAGATGGTTCTGAGTAGGTCAGCTACCTTCTCTGCCTGAGCTTCTGATGAAAATGTTTGACTTAAATCCCTAAGGCAGGGTCTGGGTCTGCTGAGGGCATTGGGTACAGGGTGTTGAAAAAAAGAATTGACTGCAGCAAAAATCAAGTGGTCAGCACTTCCCAGGGACAGGCCCTTGAGCTGTAGCATTTAAATGCCAAATCAGAGTTTTTCTCTTGTTGTTTCCACAAAACGAGGTCCAATCCTGCAGCATGAAGCCCAGCACAGAGTCACATCAGGAGGAAGTGTGAAAGAGTTGCATACGGATTCTCTTTGCTAATGCAGGGTCTTGGTCCCTGTTACATACCATTTGTGTACTTGACTTCCTTTCAGCACTTGAGCTGAAAGCTTCCAGACCCATCAGGAGCCACTTCATCTGTACATAGTGTTTCTCACTGCTGAAGATGTTCTAGCTTGCTTCATGTTAAATTCCACTCTGTAACATGTTGATAATAATCTCCAAATTGTGTAGCTGTAGCTGTTCCTAACTTGTAGGAATTACCATGTCACTTAGCACAGGACATCCCGATGAGGAAGCTCTCCCCAGTGTGGAGGAAGGTTTCAGGTCACAGCCTTGAGGGATATGCATGACTTTTGTAAGCATGTAGCCTCAGTTTCCAGCTTCAATGCAGCAACTCCGACAGGTTTTACAGACTTGTTTTCTGGGCTTGCAACTCTAGCACTTCTGATTGCAAATGTAACACTTAAAACATACCCCATTTGATGTAGTAATGGTTATGGACCATCTAGCATGCTCCTAAACATGCAAAGGGTGTATTATACATGAAGCATAATGACATAGCATGCAGTCTTTCAGATGCAATCTGGAAAAGGCAAAATAAAGGCGTGTGCATAGCAGAAAGCTACAGATACTCTGGAGATACAAGTAGGAAAACTTTTCCTGTAGAAGTAGGATACTGGCTGGAATGGGAGACTTTCCAAAGCCAGGGTGCCTTCTGGCTAGGTAAGAGAGACACTCTCACAAAGGACCAGATGTGGCAGTCTGCACACAGAGTAGCACTTACCAGTATAAGGAGTCTCAGTGAATGCTATTTATTCATGCATCCCTATTGAAGTTAATATGAGTAGAATATATTGAATTTGGCCCTAGGTTAGTAACATAAAGTTGTACCTCTTTAAAATGGATCTGAACAGAGAGGTATGGTCCAATGCTGCACTGGCTCTGAGAGTTTGTTGGTTTCAGGGGATTCAGGATTTTTGTTTTGGCAGAGTTTTTTTAGGTGTGGGGGATGTTTGGGTGAAGAACGTGATTATTTTTCTTACAAATCTAATAAGAAAAGAATTAGCCTAGAAGAGGGGAAAAAGAATCTGCTCCCTTTGATGTTATCTAAGATGCTGCCTTATTCGTCTAAGAAATAGAGCTTTCATGTGTTATATTACATAGTAGCCCCCCAAAAAGATGCATATCTTTTGCCTGGGGTGAGCAACTCCTGAGATTTCTGAAGTCAGGCTAGTACATTAACACCTTAGATTTAGGTAGCGCACGGCTACAAGGAAATGTCTTTGGATGATAGAAGCAAATCAGACACTGCTTTTGTGTGTCACAAGGGATTATTCTATTTTAGTGCTATGCCCTTTGGCTTTACAAATGCACCTGTAGTGCTGCTGTGGTTAGTGCAAAGAATCTTGGTAGAATTAATTTACTATAGTTGTTTTGTCTTTGTAAATAGCAAATGTTAGAACTGGCTATACACAAAGAGCTTTTCAAACCTTACATGTATTATTTGCAGCAGTTCATAGATAGGGAAGGCTTCTGTTCTTTAATGCTAGCACTGAGTTCAGCAATGTACTTTTCCATTCACAAAAGGTGACTTTTGTGGAAGTAGGAGGAATTTATGGCTGTGTCTGGGCATAAAGAAGATGGGAGATAAATTCTAGGAAATCTAAAGGTGGATCAGCAGATACAGATTTCAGCTGTGCCTTTGTGAATCTGAAAAAATGTCATTTGATTCCATGTAATCTGCTGTGTTATTTTTATTGGAATAAATGGCTCTGAGAGCTCAAGGTGTTTACATGGCACCATCATCAAACAGTAAGCGAGCTATTAACTGTTATCTGTTATCTCTGTTTCGGGAACAGAGATACTGGTCTATCAAATACCATGGCAAATAATTGTCACTTTGAATCTTTTGAAGAGATGGAGGGGAGCTAAATGTTTGTAATATCAAGAAGGTTTTAATTTTACTAATATCCCCTACAGAGACGATTTAAAAAAAAATTTCTTCCCCAGTTTTGACAGTTTTGTGGTTGGGTTTTTTGTTTGTTTGTTTTTTACACAGCGTAAAGATGGTAGCATGTGTCCTGATATTAGATGAAGTGTGCTGGAACACTCACTGTGCTTGTTGTCCAAATCTGCTTCACAACAGCAACAGAAGACAAAAATGTAAAAGCGAAGGAAAAATAACAGGAAAGAGAGAGGCTGTGACTTGTAGTAAGACTAGGTGGCTTTCTAATAATCTTGGTATTATAGAAAAGCAACTTCAGCATATGAATTTATTAGATGTTCTGAGACCTGGCAAATTTTAATCAATATCAGCTGCTGAAGTCAGGTTTTTAGCTGCCTTTTTAATCTGAGTCTTCTAGGAGAAGACTACATAAAATAGCCGCACCTAAGCCAGGCTGTTGTTTTGGTTTTCTTTCAGTAGTGTAGGGGTTGGAAAAAGTGGGGCAGAGAAAGAAAAGGAGTTACAAGAGAGGTGTAAGAGCAGGAAAATACTTGGAAGTTTCGTGCTTTGGACATGTTAGCACTTAGATGAAGGTGGTGGGGAGGTAGGCTGAAGGCCTAGCCTGGTTTGTCAGGTCATCTCTTAGGATCAGTAATGGTATGGGTTCCTGTGTGTCAAGGTGGATCGTAGGAACATAGTGGTTATATGGCATTAGGCCAAAAGTCTGTCTTGTCCAGTATGTTGTCTCTAGAGCGCTAGTAGCAGAGTATAAGAATAAGATATGTTACAGATTGATAGTTCTGAGAGCTTCCAGCAATCAGCCTTAAGGATTTCCTGAGCTATTTCTGGACTGTCATGCTTAGCACTTCCTTCATGTGGTTTAATCCTTTAAGCGAACCTCGTTCCCCATAGGAACCCCTTAAATTCTGCAGTCTGATGTTGCAGTGGTTTGGTTGCAGATTTCCCCACCGGAAATCTCAACCCATGTTGTTGAGATTTATACTTTTCAAACCACTTCTATTAATCGTCGGTGCCAAATGAAAAGCACTCCAAAAGTGCAAGTGGGATTTGCTTATTCTCTTATTATTTGGTTCCTATTACCAGGAATGGCCCCCTCTGTGGCTGATTTTAAATATGATTTTCATCTTCTAATTTTTCCCATCCTAAACTTTTTTGCTAAAGAGCCTTCATGTCCACCCAGTGCTTGAGTTGAATCAGAACATAAATATAATTGTGTGTAACAGACTTCTCTTACTTTGTTTCTAGAGCTGCAAACCTCAGGTGCTTTGGGGTACTGAGCTAGGACACAAGTATTTCACCTTTTGCTATTTGTTAGTCATTATTATAAATGTAATTGAACTATTAAGTGGGGAGCCTAAAGTTAGGTAACTCCGACAGGTATCTTGCGCTAGTGGTAGCCTGATATTTTGGGATATATTGTGCTTATTACTCGTATCTGAATTAGTGGGAATTGTGAATGCTCTGATCCTGAAAACAGGCCATTTATTTGGAAGCGTAAACACGCTTGAAGATTTACAAGCGGACAGACACGTTAGGAAGTTTTTAATACCCTTCATCTCAAGCTGCCATGAGCTCTCTTCCAGTTGTCCTGTGAATATCTAGGAGGTTTCTGTTTGCCAGTATAATCTAAATATTCACATTATTACAAGCACAGGATTTTCCTTTCAACAGCATGAACTGGGATCAAACTTTTTAAAAAAAAAAAAAACAGCTTATGATAGTTTCCCTGACTTCAACTCCCTGGGCATGCAGGTAAACCATAACTGTCAGATTTTATTCAAGTTTGGAACTGGGATAAACTTTGCAAGGTATATTTTACCCCAGAGCAATCTGTATGTGCAAGGTGTACCAGCGCAACACGTCATCATACTGCTGTGTTTGCTTCCAGCCTGGATGAGAAGACAAGGGCTCTTAACTCGGGGGAAGAGTTGTTTAAAGCCTGTTTCTGCAGATGAACAGCTTGCTGGGCTGAGGCGCTCTGCCCCGATGTGTGTGGCTACAGTGCCCTCTTGTGCGAGTGAGCGCTGGTAAACAGCGGCTGATTCAAAAGGTCTCTCCAAAACACCTGGCTGCCAGAGAAGGAAGGAAACTGAAGACAAAATCCTCTTCCTGCTGTGGCCTGTTGCAGCTGTGTTTTAGTCACCAGCAATTTGTTTGGTTCTGTGATATGATGCAAATATAAGGACCGCCTTTGGGCTTTTGCAGCTTTAAATGTGCTTTGTATTCTGCTAGTATTTTGGCATTAGCTGGAAAATGGACACTTACTATTTCTGTTGTGGTGATGCCCACAGGACCTGTCATGGAGGGGAGCTCCTGGTTGTGCTAGGTGCTGTCTTCACACTCAGAGGTAGGGCCCTTGCTGTGCTGTGGAGCTTTAATTGTGTAGGAAAAGTAAGTAACCAAACCTGGTTATTCTTTTGCAGGAATAAAGACAGAAGTTTCCTCCTCCCCCCACCCCAAACTTGTCAGCTGCACTTCATCTGCCTCTGAAATTAGAGAGATTGAATTAATATATCTTGATTGGAAAAAAGAAGGAAACTTCAAGGGAAGAAAGGGCACAGTGATCAGAACTAAGTGAGCAGGACAGACCCAGGAGGGTTTTGACACATTATCATTTGAAAATGGCAAAGCAAAAATCTGCTGTGACCACAGTGTTTCAAGATCACTGTAAGCCAAGACAAATACCTGCCTATGCAAATAAGTTTAACCATGACATAGAAAATTCAGGGGATGTGTCCCACTCGTTTGCTCAAATGCCTTTTGATCATTCTAAAATTATAGCTACCCTTTTGAGGGTATAATTCATGACAAAACTGTAGGGAGTGTAAGTGACAGCTAAGAAAGAAGATGAAGTGTGTAAGCAAGAATGTAATAACATTAAAAAAAGAAACATCCAAACTTAGTTCCTCAATACAGGCTATTGAACTGTATAAACCTAGAAAAAGAAGGACGTGGCACAGGTTTTTGCAGGTGTTAGATACTTTGACTTCAGTGGAAGTCCACGGGTAGAGGAAACATGCAGTATCTCTACAGTCAATGAAAAAGCAGACTTTTTTTTCCCCCTAGCATGCTCTTCTCTTGATTAGCATGTAGATTCAAAGCCCATTTTTGTCTCATTTTAAACATTCTATTCTAAACATTTGCTCTTGATGTAATAAACTATGAGAATTCCACCCTAACTTTATTTGATTGAGAGTCCACAGAAGAGAGGCTGGACAGAGAGATACAAAAATGAGGGGAGAGCTGGCAAGGTGAAATACAAACTGAACTGAGCTGCACCGAAAGCAGCACAGAAACGGTGAAGGAGGGAAAGGATGGTATCCTGACTAGAAAATAGATGCAGTGTGCCAGAGGACCTATATGAAAGTAACTGGGAGCAGAATTTAGTTATTAAAATGCTGTCATCCAGTGCCTGTCTTCCAGTCCTATTGACGTCTCCCGTCATATTCTTCAGTCTGTCCTTACTGCTTATCGGTCCTTACTGGGCACTGGGCTTGCACCTGCAAATACCATCACCAGCCCTTAAGCTAGAGCAATGTGAGATTCAGCTGGAGTTGTGGAAACACCATGTCTTCTCGCTTACTGAAGTAGACAATTCTTATAGGTTAGGGCCCTGTGGCAGAAAGGAAGTGAGTGCGCCATAAAACTAGTTCATTTACTGCTTTGCTTTGGTTTAATAAAGATAGTCTTTGTTTACTAGCCAAATGCAAGACATTAACCCAGTTAATAATTACCTTAAATATCACAAATTTGCCTTAAGTCAGTCTTTTTTCATCCAAGGATCCTATTAATTAAATGCCAGTGCTGCTCAGCAACATGAAAATGTAAAAATCTATGTTACGTTCCGTACTTACCAGATTGCATTTCTTCCACCTTAAGTACACTGATTATATAAACAAGATGTTGGGTAAAGTCACTGCCTGTTGGGGGTTGTCCTGAAGACCAGGCTTACTTATTTATGTAGTACAAAGGTGTAAGGGTTGACTTGAGCTCTGATTCTCCTGGGATAGTGCTTAGGCTGCAAGTGCATCACCAGGAGGTTCAACTCTGCAATAAATACATGGGTTTTTTTTGCAGATGAATGAGGTGCTTCCATGTATTTCCAGCTGCAGTGCTTTCTTATCCAAGCATGTGGTTGTAAACGTACTTACAAGGATTTTTCAGAGGTTTCATAATTTCTGAGGTATTTGCCACTTGGCAGGTGAACTTTCATATGTCTGAGAAGTTTTCAGATTTCAGATATAGGATCATCAGTGCCTACACGGACACATTGATTCTTGGCTGCTATTGAAATCAGAGCACAGTTGAGTGCAGCAGCTGAAAGCCTTTGCTTTTCACAAAAGCAAAGTGATCAGCCAGGTTGTCCATTTTGCTTTTCATGATGGACACTGACTTCAGTTGGAATAGGAAGGAGCTCAGCAGGATCCAGGAGCTTCTGTCCCATTCAGGAGAAAAACCCAGGGAATCTGTTGCTCCCAGCAAGGTAATGGCTCCAGACTTTTACCTAGCTGCCGGGGATGCCGTGGACTAAGCTGTTGCTCTGAGCACCTTGCAGCTCTGTGAGAATACAGCTCGTAGAGCAGTCAGCTCTAGAGGAGCCCTGCCCTAGTAGGGAGTGAGTGGACACCTTTGCCTATGAAGAAGGCTCATGCCAGCTGATGTAAAAGCATGGCTGAATAATGGCACAGCTGCAGGTACTGCTCAGAGAGGAGAGCTATCAGTCCCCAGAAAGTTGCAGAGTTTGAATATATGCACTCTGTGAAACTATGAAGGTGACTAAAAGCATGTTTGATTGCTTTAGATCCATTGATGTTTCAAGTCCCACCTACCCCATCGGAGTACCATGTTGGGGGATCACATTTACAGGAAAGTCATGTCCAAACATGGCTGAACACAGTTTTGCAGGTTCTGGGACACGTGCGGTGATACCATTACACTTTGTGGCTGCAGTCTTTCAACTAACCCTGTGTTTGTGCAGGAGCACTGTAAGGGACGAGGCCCAAGTGACTGTGCTGTGAGCACAGACAATGCCCCAAGAGAAAGCTCCACAGGTGTCGAAGATGGCCTTGCAAAACCGCTTAGCCTTAGACATGCTGCCAGTTAAAGAACAAGGTATATGTGGAGTGCTAAACCATACGGCTGGAGAATGCTGCGTTACCATACACAATGCCATGACCACAATCAAGGAAGCACGTCAGAAGATGTGGGAAATCACAGCCAAGACAGGAGACTTGTTCCAATCAATGTTACCAAGCGAATGGAAGGGGGATTGGAACCCTGCCTCGTGGATTTCAACTTTGCTCAAAAAACTCAGACTTACGGGATGGTGGGATTGGATAGTGGAAGCTTTAGTAATGCTTTTGTTAATATTAATCGGTCTGGCTATTGGCTTTACTGTAACGAGGTGTCTAATTCTGCGCTCATTCTCTTCTATCTCCTCCTCTCTACGATATGTCCAGATCACCACCACCGAAGAGGACCTTGGAGTGTTTGAGCCACGGGGTGGTGTAAGGGACGAGGCCCAGGTGACTGTGCTGTAAGTGCAGACAATGCCCCAAGAGAAAGCTCCAGAAGCCAGCCACGGGGAGGGGCCCGGTGTCACTCTCCTTGACTGACTAATGTCTCAACCAGTCCTGAAGCTGCGGTGAGAGAAGGTTCTAGAAACCTTGGACTGGGGCCAATAAATAGGGGCGCACACGAGCCTCCTTGGGGTGGTCTCCACACCAACACCCCCCGTTGGCAGGTCCGACGCTGGATCCAGGATTGGTGATCTCTCTCTCCCTCTTGCTTCCCATCTCTCCGCCCCCCCGCCCCCCTTTCTCCTTCTTTGCCCTTGATGCTGCTAAGTAACACAAGGCCTACCTCAACTTCTCATAAAGCTGCTTAGCTTATGTGACATATCAATACACAGAGGGTTGATGCTTATAGAGTGTTTGTCCCATTAAAGTTGATGTTCGTGTATGGACCTCGAGTGTTATCTCACCTCAATCCGCACCGAGGGGATTTGCGGACCTTAGTCACTCTCCTCTTCTCATAGGTGGGACGTGACAAGTACCTGGGTAAAACTATTTACCGGCATAAAGTCCATGAAAAAGCAGAGGCTATAATGTAAGTGGGCCTGGAGTCCATCTCTTGACACAAATGTTTTTCGAGCTCATGCCCTTAATAGCTTCTATTAGCAACATGCCCAGGTTGGACAAGCTGTGATACTCGGGGGTAATAAACCAGAGGATTTAAGAATGAGCCACAAGTTAGCTCTAAGCTGAGAGTGGGTGGCTGCTGGAAGAAGTAGGGCTTTTCTTTTGCAGTAAGTGAACGGTACCTACAAACCATATATTTACAAAATGCTCAACATCTGCAGCTTTGCTTGATTTCAGTAGGTGAGGGAGCAAACACTGGTCACTCTCATTTATTTGGTCTAGGTGGTCCTTTATTT
Organism: Pygoscelis adeliae; assembly: GCF_000699105.1. Taxonomy (NCBI): domain Eukaryota; kingdom Metazoa; phylum Chordata; class Aves; order Sphenisciformes; family Spheniscidae; genus Pygoscelis; species Pygoscelis adeliae. Next base: position 3,274,202 of record NW_008824808.1, read on the forward strand.
GCAAGGAGACTGAGTTTTAACAAGGTTATTCTATTTAGATGAAAAATTATGGTTTCATAGCAGGCTTAAGGGCCTTAAGGGCCTATTTAATGTGCATTGATCTTTGTGTATGTGAATACAGGATACATGCTGGAGCTGTTGAAAGAGGTTTTTGTTTTTTCTAAGGCAAAAAATAATTGAGAATAGGCAGAAGTGGGACAAGACAGCAATGGTAGATATGACTTTCATAGTCTATGGAGGGTGAAAATATTAGAGGAAGATGACTATTCCCAGAGGTGTGGTGCACATGTGCAGCTAGTGGGGAATTTCATGAGGAAAGGAAGACACAGATATTTTTATCAGGTCAGTGCTTCCTGCAGACTCTTGACTGTACCAGCATTTGCCTTCTTGCATAGACTTAAGTCTATGCAGGATCAGTAACGTTCTGTTGGTAGATGAGGTATTTGGACATTGTTCTGTAGCACTGAATAAAATGGATTATTCGGAGTTTGAAAAATTTGTTCATTGTCATTCAAAGAAAGAGAACATAGAATGTAAAGAAGTGCTGTTTGTGTACAAAAAATATCAAAGGTATCCTTTTCAAATTATATTGGGATTTTCTTTTGTATTTACCATTTTCTTGTACTTCCAGCAGGGGGCAGGTTTGTGTCACAAAACCGATATGCTCATTTTGTGAGAATCCAATGTGAAGTTCACCAGTCATGTTCAATCCTAGTTAGAAAAAAAAAGAAGTCTTATTCCGTGGTAATTTTCCTTGACAATTACATCAGGGGTTTTTTGGGGGTTTTTTTTTTTTTTTTTTTTAAGAACAAAATAACCTAGGTGGAATCCTATTGGTAACCTTGAAGCTTCTTAAAAATCTAGCCCCCAAACACATTCCTCGTTTTCTAAAGTTGTTGTGAAATTGCCATTGGTTCATTTCTCCCAGTGCATTTCTTTCCTGTTTCATTCATACTGGAATATCTAACATGTTTTCAGCATCGGTTTCATGTGAAGACAACCAAGTGATGCACTTACTGTTGCAGAGACATGAAAAGGTGGTGTTCTGTTAAAGTTAGGTAGCATAAAATACTGTTGTGCCAGCAACACACAAATATAATTAAGGCCTGGAGGCTAAAAATGGTAAAAATTTTATAATCCTGGCATGCAAAACACTGAGGAAAAAATCAGGTGGTTACATCATGGTAACAAGCCCCAGCAAGGTTAACCACATGCCCATGTTTGTGTAATTCTTCTCAGTGCCATTTTAGTTTCAAAGTGACATGTTGTGGCAGTGCCAGAACGGGACGTTCTGAAGCAAAGGAGGTGAATGCTTTTCTAATTCATGTGTCATCACCAGGAATCCTGTTCTTTCTGCTGCAACTACTTCAGCTCGTGTTGTTTATGTGTGAATCAACAGGACAGTTTGAACTCATCAGTGGATGCACCAGCTTTTGCTTCTGCTTCCTTAGTGTCTCATCACTGCTTATTTTGTCTTCCATGTGGTTTTGAGCCTTACTCAAAACCTGTACTTTTTTTTCAGTTGTCGCTTTGCATCCTGTGCCCCCCAACGACATTGTAACGAAAATACCCGTATTTTGCAGGCATTTATACCCATTAGCCAGTGTTGCTGTTTACTTTAGTATCTGCTATACAAATGCACACTAATGCTCTTAAAAAAAATTGCATTGCTTTTCATGCACTTTTAGATTTGTGTAATTTTGAAAAGTATGGACTAACACAATAGTACTATACTCATCATTATAATCTAACGTTTTGACAATCACTGTAAAATATCACTATAGTCTACTGCCAACAAGCTGTGCACTGCTGCGTTAGGAGCTTTTATTCAACAACTTTATCCAGGATAGTGCCTCTTCCTCACCTTCAAGCTGGTTTTGTAGTTTCACATTGTCTCTTCTTAAGGGGATGGCAGCATTTTCCTTTGCATTTGGAAATCAGCTCTCACTCCCCCCCCAGTCTAAACATTATTATTAAGTTTACTGTCTGGATGATTCAGTAGTGTCTAAAGAGAGTGTGAACTTCTTCAAGTCAGGAAGCATAGCCTTCAGTTAACTGGTGAAATGTTAATGAAGACTCTTAACAGCCTCCAGCATATAACTGGCGTGGCCAATATTGAACCCAGGTCTCCAGAGGTGGAAGACTAGAAAAACTGTCCCTGGGGACAGATACCTTTTCTAACTCCCATCACATTTCTAATAGTTACTAGGGCAGAATAATGTTTCATGACCTTTGGGTTGTCCCATTACCACAACATAATCTAGCTGTGCAAGCTTTGCAAAGGTCACTGTAAAAATAAAAATATTTCCTGCTGTGATCCATACCCTCAAACACAAAGAAAAAGAAATATCTTAATAAATGTAGTGACATTTGCACTATAGGGCACAGTGCAAAGATCATGAACCATTATTCTGCACTAGTAATAATGTCACCATTTTATTCTTGCCCAGTGGTTACTGTATGACATTTGTGCTCACAGGGAAATTCCTGTGAATATCAGTAACTTAAAATACATTGCCTCAAGGTCCTGTCATTCTCTCATTGAAGTCAATGGAAGCTTTGCCATTTTCTTACCAGTAACTGTGAATAGGACTGACCCAGCATTTCTCATGATCTACCTATCTCAAAATTGAGATAGTTTTAAACTGGGTTTGGTGGGTTTTTTTTTCCCATTAAAAAGTATTGTTCATTGGACCCCTGGTGAAACATGTTTCTTAAAAGATTATAACAGATAATTTTATTATATCCATGAGAGTTGCTGCAACTATATTTGTAGAAGACAGATTATATGAATCTTTTTTTGAAAAAAATATAAGTCCTAATACTCCTTGGTACTTGCGCAATGATTTATGACTTGGGAGACAGATGTTACCTAATATTTCTTCACTACATTCTTATGTGATAGGTAAATAACTGTTCCCTCTATTCTCAAACAGAGAAATATATTAATTCAGAATATTCTGACTGAGATGACTGGAATGATATGACTGAATCTACAGAATTCTTTAAAATAACAATAATGAAGGCCTGAGTTTCACAGGTGTTGAAGTTCCTGGTCTTGTCTGATAGACTCTAGTTCTTATGCTAGTTATTTGCAAATGCCCTGGAGCAGATTATTTTTTTTTCCCAACCTAAAGTATGTCAGCCTTGATCAATCTCTATGAGATTATGACTGAGCTCTTGGAAGGAGAAGGTGGAGGGTTTGTATGCAACTGTAATCCATGTTGGCATTGGCCCCTCTCTGGAAACACACCTTAGCAATCAATGTGTTTAATGTACCTCTGATAATATTTACAAGTCTGAGAAGAAACCCATCCCTCCTCGTGTGTTAAGGAGAAGCCTATCTTAAGGAAAGGAAGCATGTGAAAGCTCAGTCAATGGTAGGATCACTTTATTCATTGTTTTGGATAAGATGGTGCCTGCCTCTAGTCTGGCTCCACTGTGGGGGAGAGAAATGTTTCCTTCCCCAGCCTCAGTATGTGTCTGTATCAGAGCAAAATACACCACCAGTTCTGAGGGAAGTGCATAGGCTGTTATTTCTTAAGAGCTTGTGGTGAGTAAAATTGTCCCCAGCTGCAGAGGATGGTTCATGTTTACAATTTGAGGAAGAAGGCAGCATTGTATCATCCAGTGTGCCGCCTCCTGATTTATTCTCAAACATGTGCCGCAGCCAGGCTTGTGATGCGGAAAGGTTTCCGGTGCAGTGGGTTGTGCAGGTAGAGGAGGGGCCCATGTTGATCAGGTGCATCCAGTATTGAGACTTTGTTGAACATGGGAACTTAGTAGGTGGCATCTGGTGGCAAAAGAGCTGTAGCCTCTTTGACTCTGTGATCCACTAAGCTTACCTCAGCTGTAACGCCAGCCTGTGGCTCTGTCTTGAACAAGAGGTTTAACCCTGGCTTCAGGCAAAGGTGAATGGGGAGCCACTCGTGTGAGCCAACATGTCCAGTGCATGAGACTGAGCAAATTCAATAGTACAGGGCTAACATTCAAGGTGTGCTCCAGAGAGCTGGGGGAAAGACAGCGTCTGCTTCTCAAAGGGCTAGCAACTAAACAGCACAGTCTGATCCTATGTTTATTTTCCTGCACCTTGTCCAGGCCAGGAGAGCAGACAGGCTTGCATAGTCTGTAAGCAGCTGAGTACAATTTTTCCTGTGGGTGGTAGTATTTAGAAAGTGTCCCGCCTTGCTTCTTTCAGATTGCTATCACCCTCCCCTGATGGGATTAGGAGCCTGGCTTCATAGGCATTGCCTGATCCAGCTGGCTTTCATAGGGATGAGGTGGGTAGTGGTGAGAAAACAGGGTGGGTAATGACTTTGTAGCTGTGCTAGTAATCTTTGCTTGGGGGAGGGGAGAGAGGGGAAGACATGGGGACACAGTAAAAAGTTAAAATTCTCACCCATAGCAGGAATTCCTTTAAACACTTGAAGGAAATGATCAGGGAGTGGACATCAGTCATGCTTTTCTGACTCACTGTCATGTTTTCAGACAGCATACCCCTCCAGTCTCCTGCTGCCTGTAGCACTGCTGTCCCAATTTATTTCTGTAGAAAGTTATCACAAGAATTTTCCTCTTTAAAAATATAAAGAATTAATGTTGTACTACATGAAGTTTTGAAATGTACTGAAATCACTGAGAAAATTAACTCTCCTTTTTAAAAAATAAAAAGCAACAACACTCAAGTTATTTACGACCTGGATGATTTGATGTGCTCTCATGGGCCCTTTACTTCTTTAAGGAGAGTCTGCCCTTCTCCCCCAGCTGATCTTATCACAGGATGCCTACAGAGGGGGATAAAGTACAGTTTGATCTTATAATGAACGGTTAACTGGCTTGCTCTTATCCCTAGCTTTGGAAGAAGGAAGACCCACAGAGGAGAAATGTTCTGAACATCAGTGGGATCCACAAAAGAGCAGGAATAAATGGAAGGGTGGTCTGTGAGGTACCAAGCTGTGTGTGCTTTCTTTCGAATCTGCTTGCTAACTTCGTTACTAGCATGCTGTTTGCGAGTACTGAGGGACAGGCAGCTGCCCCTTTCCAAGTTTCTTTTATACGGTGGAGCCTGGAGGTGAAAGGCTGGTATAACTTTGCAGTATCCTCATGAAGTTGCTGTGAAGACTGATTCTGCCACAGGTACTTTTGAAAGCTTGACTTAGCACGTCTTCAGCAGCAGCCGCAAATCTTTCAGTTCTGGGTCCAGAGTTTTAACGATCAGCTTAGTCAGCAAGGGAAACTCGGTCTTCTCATTTGATAGACTTTAATTAGACATGCATACATATATAAATGCATAGATTACCTACTACCTCCTACTGCAAATCTCTCACTGAAATTAATGAGGTTATTCAAAGAGTAAACTATGAGTAATAATGAATAATATTAACACTTAGCATGACTAATAGTGGTAGGAGGGAGAGTCTTAATGACTTAGACAAGGAGGGTCTGCTGGGAGCCAGCATCTGATTTGCACGACCAATTCCTTTTCAGAGTGGTGAAGCTGTTTCTCACTTGTTACCAATCATTAAATTACAGCCCCCATTTTATCAAAGACTTCTTGATCTCTGTCTTTATGCCTTTCTCAAGGCATAGCTTACATGTGTGGCAGAAAATGAGTCATGCCCAGGCAGTTGGTCTTCTGATCCCTTTTCTGTATAGTTTTAGTGTAGTCTACATCTTTGCAGCAACTTTTTATTTAGAGATCATGTTTCAAAAAGCCTGTGACAAAGCTCCTCACAAGAGGCTTTTCTTCATTTAATGTGGGAGAGCGTGAGATGAGGAACTGGTTAAGCAATAAGAAAAAAGCAGAATGAGATCATATTTTGAAACAGTTAACGGTTCCTGGTACAGTGCCTCAGAGTCTGTCTGAGGCTAAGCCATGTTGTTACATATTGGTGTGTATGAAGGATCTGGAAGAGTGGAAAAACGGATGTAAAATTAACAGAGAAAAGAAACATTCATGAAGGTTTTTAGAAGAACAAAACATGAAATTGTTTTCCCTGATAAGGGGTGTTAGATGGCCAGCTCTCCATAGATGTTACTGAATTTTTAAAGTCACTAAAACAAACTGGTGTGTGTGTGTATTACTGTAGAATGATATACAGTAAAAGAAAATCTGCTGCCATTCTGTTCCTCCTTACTATAATTGCAAGTTTTTGGGGGAAGACCTGCCGTGTAAATTAGGTTGGGATGGGGAATGAGGAAATTTAATATTCCTCCTCAAATACAAAGCAATCTGAATGCCTTCAGAATGAATACTGAAGGGGTGACTCTTTTGTCAGTCCCGAAACTCAAACCAGTTCCTTTCTAGTTCTTATTTCCAGTTCTTGCCACTTCCTCCCCATCTGTGGTAGCCTCTACTGTTCTCCTGACAGATTTTTCAGTAGTTTCATGCTGCTAATACAAAAATCTGTGAAATGTTAACAATTTAATAACCTAGAGAGATCCTTGGTCAGGCTGGGTTTAGGAAAATGAGGTCAAGAGATTTGGGGAAGGGGCAAGGCTATATAATTCCAGGGTTTGTCCTGATGTATAATTTAGATTCTGATATGCCACCTAATTTTAACAAGCTCCATGACTATAATGATAAGTTAAACCAAATAGGTGTATCAGATCATGGACATTGAAAACCAGGTCATTTCAGACTGTCTTAATTGAAAATGTTGTCTTAGGGATTTATGATGCAGGTCTGGACCAGAGTAATATTTAATAGTCTAATCTATTAAATGTCTCGTGTTGGTTAAGGAAAAATATATGGGTCAAGGTGTGAAAGGATTAGTTCCATCAGAGAATCTCTTTCAGATGCTATTAATGTATAATTAAAGCTCAGATCAGAGTGGTGTCTCTATTATGGCCACATCAAAAGCTAGAGCCAACCTTCTCTCAGCAGTAGTTTTGCAATGTGAATAAATGCTCACCAGAGACTTACTTGAAGTCACTCAATCCATTTTAATTCTACTTTCATATCTTACCTGACCAAGTTTTCAGATGCTGTAGGCTAGTGTAAAATAATCCCTGTGCTGCCTATCCTAAGGGAGAATATTACTGTAATTGTTCTTGAGAAGCTGGATCATAAGCAGCATCTAAGGGATGTAATTTTAAAATAATTCTTGCTTGTACTCTTCTCATTACAGCATTGGCCTAAAGATGATCAGGCCCAATCTGTTTAAATGCAGTTGTCAGCTGCCTGCTTGTCTGGTGACTGCAATATTGCCTGTTGTGTGCCAGAAGGTAAGAGTTTTAGGGTGATGTGGATCCTGGGGTTCAGTTAGTTAACACAGCATACCTTTTGCATTAATTTGACCAACACAACTACTCCTTCTCTGATGGGCTAGATGAATAGGCTACCAAGATGTGTTCTTTACAGAAGAAGACTCAGCAGGTTGCTTGTTACGTGAGGCAATGAAGGTCAGGCGGAGGGGCGTTAGAAAACTGATGAATGATTTTGATTGATGGAACTTTTATTCCTAAGCATGCAAGAATGGAAACCTCTTTTCTAAGATCTAACAGAAGGCATGCAGAATAACAAGAATGTTCTTGTTGATTTATCTGCAAAGGTATTGGCTCTCTGGTGTTGATTGTGTGTTATATAAATAAGTAACTTCTCAAAGCCAGCAGTTCTATCAAGTGTTTGCAAATGTGAGCAAGATCAACAGCTTTCAACAATGCTTCAAAACTGAATCCAGATCTCTGGAATATAAGCTTTGTATAGGCTGTGAATTTTCATGTATCACAGAGATTTGTATAGGCTGTGCATTTTCATGTATCACAGAGATTAACTATGAACACTCTCTGATCTTACCATTGGTATGGTGAATGAATACTAAATGCACTGTGACTTTCAGGAAGACTGTAGTTTACTTGTGGCAAGTTGCAGTTTGGTGTTTCTTCTGGAATCTTCTCTGAGTTTTAAATCAAAGTCTTAAAGTGAGCAAAGCCTGTGAGTGTGGTTATTTATATACCATCTGCATGTCAGTCAGTTAAGTTATCTTTTAAAGAATGTTTAAACGTTTGAATAAATTATGGGGAGAGTTTTTTGGTTTTTATCTTGTTTTGTTTACCTTATCTTGATAAACTATTGAAATGGATTCAGGAATCTCCATTGCAAAAGAATAATGTGCAATTAACTTTTATATGTGACAGCTGTTAACTGCATCCTTCCCCCTTGCAAAGGAGATCCTTCTGTGTGGTATAGCTTTGTTGATATCGCCCAAGTTAGCTCTTTGTCCTCTAAATAAAGCAGAAGAGAGCAATACTGCAAACACAAGAGATTCTCGATACCTTTGGAATTACTCATCCACTGTGTTGGAAACGATGAAGAAATCTTTCTTATTGTGTATCCTTCTTCATCTATTATTTTGAAAGAAATAAACTGCCATCAGCCAGCCAGAATCACCACTGAAGTCTTCAATAAGCAGCTGCTAAGAGTTTGACTTAGAAATGAGACAGAGACGAGAAGGGGAAAAAAATCCACTCAAAGTGGGTGGGAAGAAAAGAGAGCTTTTAGGAGGTAGAATTTCTTGGTTTTCTTTTTGCAAGTACATTATTGGAAAAAATTGGCTTTGTTTTTCACGAGGGAAATGCTGCTAGTGAAGCAGTTACGGGTGAACCGTTCTGTCAAGGTATCTTGTTAGGGCCTGGACACGTGTTTCAGATCTGCTCTCATTTTATGTTTGTGCTGATTCTTACGCCAATGAAGTTTTGTTGTTGACTTAATTGTGAACAGGCACTGTTCTGTCTCCTTAATGGTTTACGAAGCTGTATGTGACAGCTAAAATCTTCCAGTTGCTCTCTAGGGAATGTGCTCTTCATAAAAGACTGCCCATCTGATCCTGAGGTATTCAGCTTCATATTTTATTTTGTCAATAGAGTTAAATAAACATTTTGCAGATTTAGTATTCTGTAATTCCAGTAGTCCACACAAGCGTGTAGAGTCTAACAGCTGGATAAATACCTTTTGGAGAAATGACCGTGTTTACTCAGAACAGTTTTCTTATCATTCCAGTGCTTGCACAACATTAACTATTACACAGCTTTCTTGCACTGACTGTCATCACATTCTTCAAACTAGAAAGAAAAACAAATCATTGCAAATAGGTTTGAACAGTTGGCGGTGAAGAAGCTGGAATGTACAAAATAACTCAAGAGAAAACTATTGCAGTGTTTGCTGACTGCCAGTTGTTCACCAACAGTGGACAGATTGGTTCAGGCAAACACATCTTCCAGGATTAAAGCTAGATGAGACCTGGAAACAAACCTATTTTAATTTGAGGCTTAAACATGTTTATTGTTTGTCCATTTTCTTTCTCATTTTTTGCCCACTTTTTTGTTTGCTGTCCATTTCTCTGTGTGTTCTCATCAGTTTCCGAGTTCTTGCTTGAGACAGAAGTGGAAGCACCAAAATAATCTGGCAAGATGTAATATTTCAAACATGAATTATTCACCCCAACCAGTTAACAGTATTCACCCCCGCCTGGGGTGGCTCTGTGTGCTCGAGAGGGACGATGTGAGAGTGGTTACTTAACCATCACTGCAAGTGAGAGAAAAGTCTTCAAAATATGGCTTAATAAGCTTAGGCTTATGGATTTCTTGGAAGCAGGGATTGATGGAGGAGAGGGTGTAAGGCTCAGAGTTTAGGAAGTCAAATGTGTTAAATCATTGTTTGAGAATGGTTTTTAAACAAATTACTTATCAGGTTACTTACTTGGACAATGGGGATGGCCTAAGTAGCTCCTGTTTTCAGTCTCTCTTCCTGTGTTGGTCCCTTTTTGCACCCTCCCCATGTGCCCCTACAAGTTGTGCTGCTACAGCTATGTGTGGGGCGGAGTTGTGGGTAGGATCAGAAGACTGATCTGTCTGAGAAATAACCTGGCTGAAAATAGTTACATGTAACTTGGGTCAGGTCCGGCTGTGGTTCACTGTGCGGCCCTGGTCAGTTGTCCTAGCGCTGGTAAGGAGTGGTGTAGGATCAGGTATGAGCAGACAAGGACCTTGTGGAAATAATGTAAACTGCTGCTACCAAATTTCCGTGTTATAATGCCCTGAAGGACGTGGCCCCAAGGTATGTGGTTGGCAGAAGTGTATGCTTGGGGGCTTTGCAACAGGCTGACTGTGTGCGGTATGAGAGTGCTGTTGAAGAAACAGGCTTGTGTGTGTTTGCTAGACAGCTACCTACATGATGGGTATCTTTTGTCTCCTCAGCTCTATTTCACTTCACAGGAGGAGGGAGGTCTGGAAGCGCCTCAAACTTGCAGCCACTTGGCAAGGGCAAAGGTATTACATGAGAGTTTACTTTTGTGCTGTTCTTATGTTTGACCATTAGAATGACGTTTGACTTCTGAATGGGCATGCGCTGAGGTAAATACATGCAATACTGATGGTAACTGAGCAGCAGATCTCTGTAGCAGAGACAGTCTGCTCTTAAGATGGTTGCTGTGGTCTTTTTAAGGTAAGATCTTTCTGGACATTGTGGCTAAGAGAAATGCAAACAATCATTAACTGTGGCTTGAGAGAAATACCTGTCTGGACTCCAGAATCCCTCCATCCTTTACATTTTGGTTTTAACTAAAACTCTAAACTTCCAGAACACTTTCTTCACTAAGATTAGACTACTTTCCATATTTTGCCTTTTTTTTTTTTTCTTCCTATAGCTCTAAAAAGGAAAACCAGTATTTTTTTGTTGTTTTTCTTTGGCCTTCCCTTCTTCCCCAACTTTTTCCTCTTCCCCTCTTGCATGTCAAGAATGGGGAATTGTAAGAACCTGGATTTATTTTCTAGGTAAGGAAACTTCCTTTGTGATGTTAGGAAACTATCTAGGGAGATTGCCTGCAATAGCATGGAACTGGATTGATAAGTCCAATTGTATATGTAAATTAATTACAAACATATAAATCTACATCTGATTTTGTTTAGGTTTTTCATCAATCTGGATATTCTATGCATTAAATATGTATAAATACTGAACAACTATTTCCATAGTGGTGAACAATGGACTGGAATTTGACTTTCCAGAGTGAAAGACAATGTTTATTTAGTGATCCTTTATATAATACTCTTTGCTTACTGTAAAATTGACAAAATACGACTCCCCTCTCTGAAAATACACAACTTCAACTGATAATATAAGGAAAGACAAAATATTAGGTGATGCCTGAGACACATACCTATAGCTTTTAGGCAGCGGTGTTGGTCTTTCTAGAGGGGTCACTGTTTTAGGAGGCTGGCATTCAGGTGACAATCATCAGCCCACTTGCTTGTTTTGGCTTTTGCTCGTGGAAACATGCTGTCTAGAATCGCTATGTGCATTACAGATATATTTGTAGTAATTATGCCTCTGCAGGCCAGATGAGCCATTACCTTTTTATTGTGGCATAAAAATGTTTTTGAAATCTCTGTACCAAAGTAATTAGCAAAAGTAAAGGAGGAGATCACAGGGGGTGAAATTTTTTGTTCCATTAAAATAACAGCTGGATTTGCTCTAGCAAGTCGGAGAAGGCTGATGTTTCATTCTGACTTTGTTGATGCTGTAGGTACAGGAACAACCATGAACACTGCAACTGACTAATGGATTTACTTGGGTGATTAATGCCTATTATCTGCTTTACTTCAGAGTTTGATACTTACTAAACTGATTTTAATACCTTGAAATATGCTGAAATCACCTCAATTTCTTGCAAAATTACTTCTCGTGAATAGGGTGGTGCTTAATGCAGGCTGGAACATGCAGTAGGTTATAGCATTAGGGAATGGGCCTGCAGAGAAAACAAAACCAACTTTGAAAGCTATTGTACGTTTAAGGCATAGCATGATTTTGGAGCTAGCAGCTCCCAGATACAGAGCGATGCTGTGTCTTTTTTCCCTGTACCTTGCATCCTCTGTTGGACAGAAGCACTGTCCTAACCAATGGCCTTATCTGGACTTCAGTACAGGCTCATGGGACATGCATGGAGGTAGCAAGTTTCCAAATCCGAATTAGATGCATAACTCCTGTTAAAGCTAAGGGAATGAGATGCCTAAATGTATTGGATGTTGGTGTGTGTACATGGCCTGATACTATCCTGCATCAAGATTTATGATGCTGTAGGCATTTTGCAATTCCAAATACCTGTTGTATTAAAGGTTGTTATATGCCAATATTTACATGTTTGGCTGTTACTTTATGCTCCTTCTGTAATACTGTACTCCTCTTTCCCCTGTCCCACCTGCCATGTTTCTCTTTGCAACCATGACCTGAGTTACTTGCACAGCCTCTGTTCTCCAAAGAGGCAACACTCCTCTTCTTACTCGCCCTCTCCTCAACTCCATATGGCAACATTTCCCTCTTTCTCTACAGAAATCCCAGGACAGAGTTGCTGTGTTCCCAGTGAGAGAAAGGGCGTTACATTTTGCGAGAGGGATCGTTTCCCAAGAGATTTGAGGTGCGTCAGCATTATCTTTGCCTTATGACCCTGTGCCGGCGACATTTGCCAGCTTCTTACTTCTCTCAAGGGTCTTGAGGTTAGTGGTAGAAAGAGAAAGATCCCCAGCTGGTGTCCTATAGGACAGATCCTGCTTCTCATCAGGGCTAACTGACCCAAGGTACTGTTTGTTTAGAAGAAAAGTGAGTGTAGGCACCGCTGGGAAAAGTCAAGTGTTGCGGGCAGGCTGTCCAGACAGTGCTGTGCAATCTCTTCTTGCCCTTGGGGCTACAGGCTTGGGTTTCATTCTTTTTCCCATGCCTCTTTAGCCTCAGTAGATTCCAACATGTGCTTGGTAACCTGGAGAACTACAATGAACTTTCTTCCTCAGAGCAAAGGAAGGCAAAACTGCAGGCTAGGCTGCCCTGCTCCGGAGGTTTATAGCCAGTGAAATGAATGATCTGAGTGTAATGGCTGCTCCTTGTCAGGAGAGTGAGGGAGAAGCCCTGTACGGGGAGGAATGCATGTGGCAGTGTCCTTGATGGCAGGGCCTCAGATGTGGGCTGAATGAGCTGTGTGTGTGCTCAGGTGCTTAACAACTGTCTGTATGAATGTGGTGACCTTGAGTCCTGTGGTCTTTGCTAGGAGTCTGACAGCCAAGCACAGTTCAAGCAACTTAAGGAATATGTCTCTGCAAATTCTGGCATGTCTTGGCCTTTCTTCTTGTGCCAAGCTGAGACTCCAATCATCTACGTGATGCTCCCAGCACAAATTCACCCTTTTAACCTCTTAACACACCTTGTATATGTGCGTGCACATCCTCACGCTCTAAGGTGAAAGGGAGCCAGGTATGGCAAGTACTTCTGGAGAGGATAAGTAGGTACAAGTTGGATGAATCTCCAGGGCTGGTAGGTCTGTAGTTCAAGCAGGCAAATTGAGTAACTGGAGAAGGAGGAATACTTTAATACTCTATGAGGAAGCTATGCAGGAAACTTACTATAACTTATAGAACAGAAGGTAAAATCAGCTCGCAAAACTTTGTCTTCAGCAGGTTTCTAATTCTGTAACCAAATAACTGTATTTATATGCCTTGGCCTTATTTCTGAGAGAGGGTGAATGGGAAGAAAAAACTTGGGATAGCCCCAAAAATCTTAATTTTGACTCTGATGTTAACCTGCTATTGTTGTCAGTAAGTTTTTAGCTCTTTGGGGTTTTTTACCCCCCTCTTCTTTTTCTCCTTACCCCTCTTTACTCTGCTGTTTCTCCCATTGAAAACTCAAGCTTTGCCCAGGCCTCTTGCAAGGATTATGGTTAGAATAACCCATACTGCCTCATGTATTTTTGACCAGGGGTCTTTTGTTGAGAGTCTGATCCATGGATGCAACAATATCGTGAAATCTGCTACTGGCTGTTAAAGCTTGTGGGACATGAGGTTAGGCATGTTTTGTGAGAGCTCCACACCTTTAACCACCAGGTGACTGAGGCATCTCCTCATATAATATATAAAGACAGATTGATTTATTTATTTGTTACATATCCACTGCAGTCCTGGGTCAGGACTAAAGCCTAGGATTTCTTGTCCCTCTTCCCACAGCCTACCCTGGCCCACAGTTCATGTACTTGCTGTCACTAGTCAGCTATTCACAGCAAGGTCAACATTTAAAGGATTGGTTTGCATAGGCATGTTGCTTTTTCTCATTTTATCTGCATTACTCTGCTCACAAAAATACTACTGCAAGTGCCATTATACCACAGAAACGCACTCTAGCTGTCATTTTCTGCTTTCCCAGCCATATGTTGTAAGTGTATGTGTTTGTGGCAAGTAGCAGAGCAAGACAAGACATCATCTGGGTATGAGTGCAACTATGTAGGGAGGGCTGTTAGACCAATGCTTATATCCCAGCGGCATGTTCCTAGTGTGCCCTAAGTTCAGGTCTTTTTACAGTCTGAAGTCTTCTCTAGCTAGAAGGCAAGTCAGAAGAGTTTCTAGCAGAGAGCAGAGGAGAGGACTACTGCACTGATAATCATAGCCTCGTGCTGAATGTTAGCTGTGTTACTTAGACAGCCATAGCTTACAGAAGCTGCCTGGGTGTTTGGCGGTGGTAAAGTGCCGTTCTTCCATGTAGTCATGCAGGACTAAAAGTAATGAAGTTCCGTTGCAGAAGTTTGTCTAGTGCTGGCTGTGATAATTGCTGTCCTTGAGTAGCAAAGGAAATGTAACCAGGTTGGGCACAAATAATTTAAAAAAAGCCCGCTATAGAATTGGATAATTTCCTTAGAAAATGTCACTCTTATCTTTTGGCTTTAGGAGTTCTATAGAATGGGCTATACGATGAAAAGCTTCCTAAAGACTTCCACAAAGGGGGAATTAGCCAAGTCCTATTCATAGAACCGTATGTCTGTGCTGAAAAGGTAGCAAGAGCCCACTCTGCAGTGAGCTCTCCCACAGCAGCCAGGAGTTACTAAGCCTTTCAAAGGCAATAATGCTTCCAGGCTTCGTGCACTCCTGTCCCCATAAACGACCCTATAGTTTGCTTGGGTACTTAGAGGAAAGTGTTTCAAATAGCCCATTTTCCTGAGCTACCAGAGTGCTAACAGTTTCCCTGACAACTTGGCTATAGTAATTTCTCCTGCTTTTTTTCTATGCCAATTTCCCAAGAACTGGTAATTTCAGTGAATTCCCTCCTGGGAGTATGGGAGTGAGATATTATGTTTGTTTTCCTGTGATGAATTCTGCATGAATGGTTTTGCTCTGCACACAGGATGCAGGGAAAGGAAATTTAGAAAAAGTGTATCAAACAAAGGAAGAAGGGAAATAAAAGGGAAGGAATGGTGAATTAAAAAGGCTTTTAAAAGGTGGAGAACAATGAAAAGGATATAATTCTCTTGCTATGAATAACTTAATTTTTTCAATGATTTACCTTATTTACAAATGTGTGAGTTATGGTAGAAAATAGTATTTGAATTATTTGTTAAACTTGACAATCCTGTAGCGGGAAGAATATTAGTGTCTGTAGCCTATAGATCAAGAACCTCTGAATCTATAGTGTAGGCCGCATTTCAGAAGGGTTGGTGTGAAGTGGATTCTGCATTTTTAATGGAATGGATCATCTTTTCTGTTTTTCTTGTCCACAGGAGGTCCACATGGCCAACTCTGATAGCAGCTTACAAAAGAGCAGGTTAACTTTAGAATGTCTTTATCTCAGCTTAATGCCATTTAGTGTTGAGGTATATGGGAATTGTACCCTCCCAGTTGTAGCCTATAGGCTCTATAAGGACCATGAGTTCTCCCGGGTGTGAGACAGCATGTTATGCAGTGCTGGAAACTGAAGATACGTGTAGGTGCTATGTGTCGTGAAATTGTCCTGATAGAGTATCCCAGCTTTGCCTTGCCATCTGGAGTGTATTCGTAGGCTAGCGTTTCTCATTGTCAAAACATATCAAGATAATTTTTCATCAATTCTGTCACCTGTTGAACATTTAAAAAGGACAGGTAGGATCAGATACAAAAATGCTGTTAGTGCAGGGTACACAATAACACTGAGTTATGGTTTTAGTTATTTTCAAAGTAAAGAACTGAGATTTGGTAAAACCTCCATATTTAACCACTGGACCTGGTTTTACTGAAGAGACTTAAGGTTCATCATTAGGATCTTAGTTTTCAAAATCGCTTAATAAGCAGTATAGCTGAATCAAATGTTGCTCCAGAGTCCAAGATGAAAGATTCTGCAAAGCAACTGTCCCTTTTAATCCTGGGTTCCCAAGAACGTCCCCATTGCACTTGCTCAACGTCACCTTGTCTTCAAAGCATTTCACTGAGGACTTTAGCATCGAGGAAGAGTTTCAGGTGATTCATCATCACCTGCTCCATTACACAAACCTTGTCTGCTTTAGGGTTACAGAGAGATTACAAATGTGTGTAAGAACAAGAGGATGGGAGGTGACCTGATCTCGGGATTCTCACTCCAGTGAAAACCTTCCTGCTTGGGAATTAAAGTATTCCCACGGTTTTAGCCACTAGAGGGAGATGTTACACACGCGTAAATCACATACTCTGCCTGAGGTAGCTGTGCCCTTAAAGGGGGGCACCAAGCTCAGCCCAGAACACATAAATGGATGGGTTACTATTTCCTTCTTACATGCCATGGTTGTTTTAGTATGTTTTCCAAAGCTGCTTTCTTCTGGAAGAAGCTGAAAACTTGGTGTGGAGAATTCTGTAAAAATTAAGTTGCTCTAAGCATACACTGAAAGAAGCAAGAGTTTATTCATTTATCCAAGCAAATAAGTGCTCAGGCAAAATAGGTATTAGCGTATACCATTTGCAATGGCACATGAATGTTTTCAGGTGCCTGCTATATGACCTTTAAGAGCTGTTCTGATAACACTGTTATGAAGTAATGATCAATAATGGTAGCAGTGAGCTGCAGGGAGTGTATGGAACAGCTACTAAGTGTTATAATATTAGTGCCATATAATAACATCAGAGCTAGGTTTTTGACACTCTAGCAGTCTGCTTCCCTGAGCAGGTGTACCACCTGGGCACATGGAAAAGCAAAGGCTTTATTACGGTTTATTATGGTTTTTTAATTGTAGGTAAATGTCATTAGCCATTGGAAAAGGGAAGTGAGAGAACAGTGGAAAAGCACTGCAGACCTAATAGTTCCTGTCTTTCTTTATAGTGGGATCGAGTTGAGGCAACATGGAAGGGGAGTTGGCATGGATGGCAGTTGCTTTCCCCTCAGATGTCTGTGTATATGGGGACACAAGGGTGTTATTTAACATACACTGTTTGTAGAAGAAGGAGCTGCTCTCCATCACGACACTTCTTGGGAAATCTTCTCGTATTTCTCCTTGTGTTGAGCAACAGGATTCCAGGTCAGAGAAAGGAGTTGGGTATTTGAGCTGATACAGTCACAGACTA
>NW_008824808.1:3291532-3294453 GCF_000699105.1 Pygoscelis adeliae
CTTTCCGTATGCTAAACAGGATTTCTTAGCAGGTGGGTGGGCAGGGTTGCTTCAGTGCGTGTTACCTGCATTAGTCCACTTTTCGTCACAAAATGAATTTGACAGATTGGGAGGCCATCAAACCTCTATGGGAATTGCTGTGTTCACTTCAAACATGGCTGATGTAATGGCTGATTAATTAAACTCCCTTTGCTTTGTTTATAGCAAGATTAGATTATTTTTA
Source organism: Pygoscelis adeliae (assembly GCF_000699105.1). Classification (NCBI taxonomy): domain Eukaryota; kingdom Metazoa; phylum Chordata; class Aves; order Sphenisciformes; family Spheniscidae; genus Pygoscelis; species Pygoscelis adeliae. The sequence continues at coordinate 3,291,756 of NW_008824808.1, forward strand.
TATTAACAGACTGTAGACCCAAGTATCTTTTGTCTCTTTCCTTGCTACTCATAGAGCTTCTTTGGGGCCATACTTTGAAACATAGATACATACATACAGTTGCAAATGTGTGTTTGAGTTTGGTATGTCCTGTAGTTCCGTTCTCGGGCAGCATCTCATAACCATCTTATCCAAAGGAAAAAAAAAAATTGAAAAAGGTCAGAGACTGCCTCAGGCTTTACTTTAACAACCCCCTCCTATTGATGTGCCTGAATAAAGGCTGCGGGATATGACCATGATATCTTCTACTTTAAATGTCTGTATTGAATGTATGAAGTGTTCTTTGTGTATAATTTTTTTCCTCCTTGCTATTTTAGAGGCTTTGCTTTTGTTCTTTAGATTACTTTGGATGCTGACTTAGTACTGTAACATTCTCGTGGCAGGAAATGTCTGTATATGGAAATCTTGCAGCTAGACTTCAGTAATTCCCACACAGACTGTCAGTCCTATGCAGTGACTATGTATACTCTGTCCTCATGTTGGCAAGAGAATTCAATTGTGTTCCTACAATGGGATAGGATTTAAAGCTTTTAGTTGCTTTTGTTTCTTGTGGAAACGATGGCTTCTGGCCATTTGAGTGGAGAGTGACATGGCCTCTTACACAGGACTTTTACCCATGTTAGGGAACTGATTAAGCTTGGTTTTAAACCAAAATTCCAACCTGATACAAAAGAGGCTCTAGGGCCTGATCTTTTTCCCCTCCCTTCCCCCTCAGCAGCTCAAACTCTAATGTACACTTACAGAAATTAAAGGACTTGGTGAACACTGAGTAAAATGTCAGCACAGCCAGACAGATTTAATTGCTTTCTGACTATCTCCCTGCCTCCCTGGCAGACAATGACCAAATATCCATGCAAGCCAACCTCTTAATATCATGATAGCACAATTCCAATGGGGGTTATGGCTTCTAGTATTTATTATAAAATTCCAGGTCAATAAGAGGTGAAGGGACAACTGGAGTTTAGACCTTTCTAAGAGGGTAATAGACAACACTGTCTCACATCGCCCATGATTTGATTTAAAAGAAAGCTATGAAGTTAAGAGAATGATCATCTTTTTGGCTGTGACATATTAGACTCTCCCTGCAATCAGTTAATTTTATTTGTGAAGTTCAAGCTTATCCTGACATCGTTATATTTCCAGCCCAATCTGCCCTCATTCTTTATATCCTTCATCCACTGCTTACTCTTTGCAGGCCTTTTTGCTAACTGCTGTCTTTGGTCATATTTGCCCTGTGGAGTCAATTTATTAACATCAGTGAAACTGGACCAGACCCTTTCCATTTTTCTTCTCATATCTAAATTTTTTTCCTCGTGCTATATGTCTGTGAGAAACACTGCTAGTTCTCATGCCCAAGTGGCACTTCTGTCTTTTTTCAAATTTCACTTGAAAATTATTTTGATGTTTTTAGGTTTTTATTCAGAAAAACTGCCTATAATTATCTCATCGGCTACAGGTCCTAGCAATGCTTCAGGAAATTTTTTTCTGCTTGTATTGTGTTTGATGGTTAAGTGTATTTGTTTATTAGATTCTTGGAACAGTGACCACATCTGTTCTTCTGACCCATGTAAAACTTATGATAATCTATAAATAATGTATCTGGAAAGAACAACTCTGAAATCAGTAGAGCAGAGATTTTCTTTGTTTACTGCTTAAGTCCTGAGATAACAGCACTCAGGACGTGGAAGGACATCATTGTGCTAAACTGCGGAGTTACCTGATTTAAAATAAAGCAAAACAATCTATCATGTACTTTGACCACCTTGCCTGTATTTTCACCTTTAATCTTTCTTTGTTAGGGGTATTGCTTGCACAGATCCAGTTTTAGATACACTTGTCATATTGGCCTTAACAATGGCATCTAGATACAGATAAACTATTCTATATAATCTTAAAAGATTATAAATGCATTGAGGAGATAGTCCTCTCTTTCCCAGAATTGTGTCGTTTGGACTCTTGGCAACTAATGGAGGCTGGATACAAATTAGCTAGAAAATAGCCCCAATATACAGCATATATTAACAACGCTCTCAACCCCAATTCTTAACGTTTCCAAAATTATCCCATTTCTTCTGGCCATGTGTAATGCCTATTGCTTACAGCTGTGGACTGTTTCATTGTCCCCCATTGTAAGATGGTAAAACTGGGGGCAAGTGACCTACCCTCTGCAGGTTATTAGCAGGACCAGGAGCAGAATTTGGGTCTGTCTGCTTTCCTGACTCTGATGCTTCCATCGCTTGGAACAGATGCAGATATTATTCATAAAAGTTGCTGAATATTTATTTTTGAGAGTAATTTGGGAGACTGCATTTGAGTTGGTCATAGAAAAACTATTTAGCAACTGGGAATCACTTTCATTTCTTTTTTTCATAAGTTGTCAGGGCATTGAGGGCACTAATGGTCATGCCCAGCCACCCCACAGGGCTCCCCCTACCCTGCCCATGGCCCAGGACCCCACTGCAGCCCAGCCTGGGGCTGTCGGTCCCTGCCCCAGTGACGCTGCAGCAGGGCCGGTCTCCAGCTCCCCGCAGCCCTTCCCTGCCTGGCTGTGGGCCTTGCAGCACCTTGACACAGGTCACGGGAGTTGATGCATTTTCAGGGCTGCTTCAGCATGAAAATTCCTCTTCTCTGGCAGTGGTCAGTATGGGATGCTGTAGGG
>NW_008824808.1:3294479-3302450 GCF_000699105.1 Pygoscelis adeliae
AGAGATAATCTGTTCCTCAAAGGAGCGTCCTCCCTGTTGCAATGCAATCTCTAAATACTAAGCCTGGGAGCACTTATGTAGTTGTCCTTCCCCTTTGGAAAAATGGTTACTGTAACTCTGCTTTATAAACGTGTAAACCCTGGTAGAGTCTTGCCTAATTTACAGCTTCAGTGACACTGACTGTTGGGTTTGGCTGAAATTCTTATATTCTATATAACAACATTGTTATCAGCTCTGAATTTATCATCTTGCAGTTTGCTTGAACATTTTCTTGTTCTTTAGTTATGAGGTAATGGAAGTTTCCACTTTATGTTGGTTGTTTTTTTTTTTTTTTTTAAACCAACCAACATTTATGTACTTGTATCACCTTGCCCCATTCATCTTTTCTCTAAAATCAACTCTTAACAAGGGAGCCAAGATCCTGTCTAACTCAGATCTGGGAAACCAGGCAGTAAAATGTGAAAGCTGGATCTTAGCAAGGCAGGTGCCCAGCTCCTCTGTGGCAGTGGAATTACATGCTGAAATATCTCATATGAAGCCTGGCATTGAGCAAGCCCTTTAAATGTCTTTAGCCATTAAAATCAGGCATAATACTCGGTGCTCCTGATCCTGTGCTGCAGCTGGAAGCCCGTGGGCTCCATCAGTCTGGGTTGCACTGTCATCTGGGACCTCTTGATACAGAGTGGCTGGGTTGGGTGGGTAGTTGCCAGCTGTTTGTTGAGCTGCAGTAACTGACCGGGTCATGCACCTGTCCAAATTCCAAAGAAATCATGTTGCCTTAGACCCGTGACAAACAGATTTTAGCCCAGTCCTTGCTTTCTGAAATAAGCATGTAAATGGCCTAGGGTTAACATTTCCTGGCATTTGTTTTAGTGCATTTAGAAACAGAGAGCTTGACTTTTCTTTCCATGCACGTTGTGGAGTCATGAACATGCTGTCAAAGGATGTGGGAGATGCCAGAATGCCAGTCTACTGGGTGCTAGCAAAGGGAGCATGAGGGGATGGATGAAGACCATTCTTCAGGGAAGAGCTGGGCCTGGTAAAGTTAAAACTCCTCACTGGTAGTTTCAGGTGTGCTGTTAACACACAAGCAATAATAATGCCTTCCACTGAATTGATCTGGTTCCCCTCTATTATTGTATACAAAAACAAACAAGAATTACACACCACACCTTCCTATTCTTGCAGCTGGAGCTATTCTTCTGATACCTGTGATGTTAGCTCACTTTTCTATTCTTTAAATCTTTGCTTTCCAGTTTGCTTTTTCAGTCCTCTCTGCTTGTTTTTTTCATTCTTTGCCCCTTTTTATTTCTGTTTCCTTGGGCCAGACACTCTAAGAGCTCAAGATAAGATAAACATTTGAGAGGATTGCTATCTGGGCAAGTCAAACATTTTGTGGCCAGGAAAAACATTTCAGCTGTATGAAACTATTGTGGCTGAAACTGTAGAACTAGCAGGTGACATGGCAGTGAAGAAACTACATGGATATTCTACACAAATACTAAATACCAGGAAATGTAAATGAGCTGTCTTTGTTGCAAGGTTAACTCAGATTCCTGCTTACGTGGCACCTCTGCTCTGCACTGATGGGCTAGAGAGACTTTTCAACAGCTCCAGGGCTTCAGACTGCTTTGTGTGGTCGTTCTGGGGTTCCTGTGTGTTACCCTAAGCTTTCTTGGCCATGCAGTCCATGCCATTTTGTACTTGTTGTGCTGTTCAAAGTTGTTAGCTCAAGGGTGTTTCATGCCTATTGAAGCCCTGGAGCTGCCTCTGCTCAGCAAAGCACCCAGTCTCATTCCCAGGGTAACGAGTCACTGCCATTATAACCTCTGCTGTGTTGGGTAGCCTCTACCTCCTCCTCCTTCCTGTACTGAGGGTTGTATTGATCTCAGCAGCTGAAACAAGTCCCCTTTCTGAGTTGGACCCCTGCCTTGACACTGACTGAAAGGAAGCTCACAGCCAGAAATCAAATATGTGCCATGCTGGAAGTAGTTCATTTCAGTGAACCCGTGATCTATGACCACATCTGCTTGTGCCCAGAAAGTTCAGGCAAGTTCTCCAACAATAGTTTTCAGATAAATTCAGCTCAGTGCAGCTGTATCAAGAATCGCAGGATGTAACCCACTTCCCTGCTGTTGGATAGGGCGTGGATGTGGCTGCTTCCACTTGCCTGAGGCCAACTGGAGTGATCTGTGGAGTGAAAACAAAGGAACTGCTTTTATATCCTTATCTTTATTCTTATGAAAAGACCAACTTCTGTTAGCTGTGTGCCTCAGTATTATTCCATGGCTTCTATGTGTCTGCTTGCTTGAATAGGCCCATCAGTATCTTCTCTCTGAAAAGCTCCCACCCATGAAATAGTTAGAAGTCCAAATTGCTGAAACATGTTCTCTGTTCAAAAGAAGCCTGTGATACAAATAGGTCTGTTGTCATATGACAGTTTAATCCTACCAAACAGTGCACTGACAGGATATAATAAGGATGTGTACATGTCTGTTCACATAAGGACTCTTCTTATTATCTTCTTCTATTAAGGAACAAGGGTGATCAAAATTAAACCCACTTTTTAGTTCAGAATAATCCTGATGAACGACTATTTACTGATCATCCCTTCTCAAAAAATATTTTTCTTTTTCAGACAACTTTGAAATAAAATGCAAACAGTGAGGACTTTCTAGCATTATTTTCATCAGAGTAAAAATCAAAAACCATTTTGAAGGCATCAGGATTTACTACTGGCAAAATCACTGGTGAAAATAATTCACCAGGTCTGTGATGACCAACACAGACCTGGTGAATTTCTTTAGGTGGAAAAAGCAGTCGGAAATGAGAACCAGATAGCCTAATGACAGCTTGCCCTCACACAGGTTCTGTCTCTCTGGAGGAGGTGCTACCCAGTTTGCTGTGCCATTAAGGTTCAGAACAGTTGCCCATTGTGGCCACAGTTCATGACAGCAAAGCTATGTTTCAGCTTGTACAGCTTATTCTAGCCCACCTCAGCAAAACAAGCTCTAGATGCAAAACTGAACTTCTGCCACTGACATCTGAACAGAGTATGGCTATGCCAGGAGGGATTAATTATAATTACACCATACATCGTCTTAGATCGTTCCTCCTCTGTTGTGCCGCTGCCTTGCAGTCAGTTCTGCATCGGTGCCCTGCTACTTTCAAAGGAGGAGATGGTGGCAGTGGTGAATGACTTTTAACAGAGACAGTGAAGAGGAGAGGCATTGCAGTATGGGGGCTGGCCTTTCAAAGACTGTGGACATATGTATTCGTTTGGCTGGGAGTTTGGAAAATACCAGTGTGGTGAGGGTGAGGACAGTCTGTAAAAGCCTGTGTGATTTTATTCTTGGCTTGCATGTTTTCACTGTCAATGAAAATACAACATGTGATTCGGTTTCTTTGAACTGAGTGAAAAGGCCACAGGTGCCAAATTTGAGGGTGCTTTTTATTGCCACCTTAGATCCAGAAGCACTATAGAGGTTGTGTAGGTGCTAGGGTAGGAACAGCAGTGCCTCTGGGATAGGGGAGCTCCGCCCCATCTGCTTGCCAGGAAGACTTGACAGCGGGTGTCTACGGAAGGGAAAGTTCCAGGCATGAGCACATGGGTCTGAGCAGATCTGCTGGACTAAACTTCTCCGTAGCACAGGAAACGTCTGGTTTCATCTTCTTTTTTTCTTATGCCCTGTGCTAAACCCCAAATCTGTGAGAGCTTCTGCATGTACTTAACTTTACTACTGTAAATAATTCCATTCAACTCAATAGGGTTATTCATAGTCAAGCTGAGCATGTGTGTTCAATGTTTGCAGGATCAGACACTGCAGAAGCTGGCTGCTGCGCCATTTAGGGCTGGTAATTCCATCCCTTAGGCCCTGGTGTCCTTGTATGGAATGATTTCATTTTATACAGACTTTGCTTCATTTTCCACGTGTCAGGCCTCAGTACGTGTGCTATTAGTACATACCAGTGCTGAATACTCTTGCCTTAGGTATTGCATGAAAAGCAAGCAACTTAAAAGTGAATGCAAATTTAAATTCAACTCCCGTCCAGTATGCTGTCCTGTTCTAAAACATTCAGAATACTTTAATGCTGAAAACAACAATCATCACTTTTGACGAAGAAGAGGCGTGCCTGTTTTTTGTTGGATTTTTTATTTTCTTTTCTTTTAACTGATTCGTAACATGTAAACTGCTAGAAACCACAGCAAAGGTTTGGGATGTGCAAATACGGTGAAAAGCAGCCCCCCTCCCAAGGAATTTGCAGTCGAGCAGCAAGTTGTGACAGCCTGAGAGGAGGCACACGATTGTCTGGATTTGGCCAAAAGGAATTGAATGAAAGCACAACATGGATAAGGGGAAGCTTTAGGAAGTGTCAAATTAGGGGATTAAAGCTCGTGCTTTGCATAAGGGTTAGATACGAAGAAAAATATTGTCATAGAAAACAGGGCTGGAAGGGACCCAGAGCAGTTACTCATTGCTGTCCCAATAGCTTTCAGTTGTGATCTTCCAGAGTGCTCACAGCTCCCTCCAGTTTGACATTGTTTGCAGATGTATTAAGTAAGTCTCTACCACCTTCCAAATCACAAATGCATATATTGACTAGCTGGGGCCCTAGAGCAGCGTTCTGCATAACACAGGTTGATATACTTTCCAGTTGGACAATTTCTCATTGATAACTCATCGTTCTGAATATTTTTTCCATGTTGTTTTGCATCTGTCTTATGTTGTTGTGGCTTGCCTGTGAGACTGTTACGTGATACAGTGTCAAAGTCTCAACAAAGCAATGATCGCTCATATCTCCACTGGGTTTTAGGCTTGCTGCTTGCCTTAAAGGAAATTAACTTGGACTGAAGTGACTTGATACTGGCAAATCCCTGCTGATGTGTCCTTATCTTTGAGGTGTTTACATAAGAGTTGACTGATTTGTTCTGGTGTCTTTCCAAGAACTGAAGTGTTAGGCTAAGTGCTCTGTCATTTCTAGGATCCTCCTTTCCCTCTATTTTTACAGATAAGTACTGTATTCACCCTTCGCTGTTTATCAAAAGCCTCATCCTTCCTCCACAGGTTCTCAGAGATAATTGCTAATAGCTCTGAAATAGCTTCAGGCAGTTCCTAAAAATATTCTGGGACAAACTTCACCAGGCTCAAGTCAAACCCCTAGCCTGTTATCTTTCTTTCCTTGTTCAAATTATGTCTGCTGCTTTGGTTATATTCTGTCTAATCCCAAATGATTAAAAGTGTCTGCTAAACAGAGTAGTGGCCTATAGTGTCACTGTAGAGGGCTTATGTCGTTGCTGAGTATAGGTAGTAAGTCAATAATACACTAAACTAATACGCCAGGAAATCGTGGGAGATCTTAGAAGCCAGAACAGGCAGAGTACTGAGTAGAAGATAAGTGATAGTGGAAGAGTTCAAAGGTGGGGGATGTCACGAAAGATGTGTTTTGCCAAGGTTATTCTGACAGTGGAGCAAATCTGCAGTCCCAAAGACCATAGAATGGAAGATTACAGCGTATGTACTAGTGCATAGTTAAACACTGATGTCTCTGAATGCGATGGTGTCTTAGAGAGTTTATTTGCTTTGGAAAAAATGTGGAGACTTCAGTGTAGCCTGGATGCAAGGATCCATAGAGAAGGCTGTGTCACTAAGGTCTGTTAACGGGCTTGAGATGCTGGGGCCAGTTCATGAGTAACAGACTGGCTCCCTCCTGTGCTTTATGTGAGGTAAGGGTTAGCTCTGACCAGCTCAGGTATTTTGAAAGCAGTTAAGCTCTGGCTATGCTGTCATTTTAATATATTTTTGTTGAAATGCACTGGCTGTCACTCAGTCTGAGTGGAAATAGGACAAGACAAATATAAAAGGGAACAATACATGACAGTGTATACAATTATGTATGGAGTTGTTCTTGTTCCATCCTCTATCCCTTGCTTTCCATGGAGGGAAGCATAAAGCTCAGCGCTATAGCTCTTCCCTATGAATATTCTTACCTGAGTGGGAACCATTGAGAGACAAGGTTTTGAAGGATCAGGTCTCCAACTCAAAACCACTTATTTTTGAGCATTTTGCTTAGTTACAGAATCTCCTTATTTATATGAAGCCTCATTTATTCTTCTTTTCTCTTTGTCAAGATGAAGGAAAAAAAGTGATGAAGTGCAAAAAGTAGTGTCTTCCTCTTACCCTTTGCTCTTTGTCTTTCTAAAGAGGTTTAGTTACAGCTTAATTAAAATGTCTGTATCTAACTCGCTAACAAGAATATTTAGCGTTGTTTTCTGTGGTCAGTTCTTGTGAAGAGGGCTTGGAAAGCTAACACCCTTCAGCAAAAACATACTCAGACATGACACCCTGGTTTCAGCTAACTTGGATTATTTACAGTGCTAGCTTTCTAACAGTTAATTACAGTGCATGATCTTGTTACGAAGGATGAAGAAACTGATTCGTCTGTCTGCTAAACAAAGAGCTTTGTGGGTTTTTTTTTCCCACTTGTTTTGTTTCAGCATTGCTTTATCCTGTCAGTGTGTAATTTGTTCTGATTTATTCCATTATTAATTGCCCATGCAGGTTGGGCATCTGAAGTATTCCACACTGCACCTTTTACCCAAGGATGCCAAAGTCTAAGCATCACAGGTACTAAGTAATTTGCAAAGTAGATACACCTTCACTTTTACTATTGAAAAGTCAGAAATTACTTTTGACTGGAGTGATAAAGTTAATTAACGACTGCAGTAATTTTCTTGTCTGTGCACACTTCCCGAACAGAGGTAGTTTTCCATTCTAACTATGGTGGTTTATCAGTTGCTGGTATGGAGAGAGCATATGGGTGAACTATCTAATCAAAACATAGATAAACAGCAGGTACTGGAAAAATTGAAGAATGTGTTTGTGAAAAGGGAGGGGAAATAATTTTCTATTTCTTAATTTTGCTACTAGTCAAACTATCTTGACTATGGCCATTGTCAGCAGGTGAAAGGGTAGTTGATTAGAGGAATGGCATATTCTTCTCATGTATTATAGCAGAAACTTACAGTACCTAGGTGGTTGCTGTAGTCAGGTGAGCTGCAGAATTTGAGTTTAATAAAAGTTCTGTGCGTTTACAAATTATTTGTTTTCATAGCACAGTGGAATAATACGTTTCAGTGGTAAATGAAATTAATACATTTACTAGTGAAGAGACAAAATGGCTGTTTGTATATGGTGTAATCATAGTGACTTGAAATCCACAACAACTAAATACATTTTCGAAAGATAGAGTTCTTCAGATACACCAGAAAGTTGTCAGTATAGCAATCAATCAAATGCTGTGCCATCCTCCTGCTGGTAACTTGAGGTAACAGTTAAGATCTACAAGATAAGACTGAAAAGATGTCAATCCTTAGTCTAGGAAAGAGAAATCAGAAGAAAGATGAAAAAAGTCATCAAATACAGACAAGATAGCTGCAAAATAGAAAGGAATGAATGATTCTGTATGTTATCTGTGCATAGCACTTGAGTTGCAGCAAGTGGTGTTTAAACTGGATGCTAGCAAGGCCTCATTTAATAGCCGAGGTAGTTAGCACTCACAGAGTGATTCTGCAGCCTTTAGGTGACAAGGAAAAAGAATGCACAATCACTGTGTCAAGAATCGTATAGGTACTGCTGATCCTGTCTCGGGGCAGGAGGGAGAGACTTCTATGATTTCCTCTAAATGGGGCGCAACAAACCAGAGCCCCGTCAGGCAATTAAAACAGCAAGGGCTTGCTGAAATGCAGCAGCACACTGTCTCGGAGCAAGGCCTATATGTCTAGGGAATCTCCAATTAGGTGGTTAAGCTTTGTCGGATTCTCTTGAGCCTCAGGAACACATATCACAAGCCAGGATCATGTCTCTATGCATGAGGAAATAGGCATCCTGTGAGAATCTCCTTGAAACCTGGGGGGAAAAAAACCCCAAATAAGCAAAAAAATCTTAATTGCCGTTTCCCAGATCAGTATAT
>NW_008824808.1:3302499-3324946 GCF_000699105.1 Pygoscelis adeliae
GAAGGAACTAATAGGATGAGCTGGAATCAGCTAACCTCATAAACGCGAGTGTCGTGAAAGGTGCTGCACACATTCTTCAACACTAAACTGTTTTGGTACCTGGGTTCTGCTCACATAGAGTCTTCCTCTACTAACGAGTCTCCACTAACTTCCTCCTCCACTAATGAGTCGCTTTCAGGCAGGAAAATTGCCAGTTGAGCTGCATGATGTCTGAACTTGTTTTCTGAGGCCCGAGCTCACAACTTGAGTGCTTTTGTTTGTGAAATCTGTAAGACAACATTGTATCCCCTCTCTGTGTTTGGCTCCAGCAGACAGAGGTGTGGAGCCTGAAGACAACCACAGAAAAAGAAGCACACATGCTGATCACTGTAGATAATGGACCAATGCAAAATACGTAACCTAGGTATGGTAGGTTTCTTACCTTTTTAAATTTTAGATCCAAATGTTATGAAGAACACTGACATTTACACCATAAAACTGATGAAGACATTTTCTGGTGACGAGTGATGATCTGCTTGATTTAGAGTATTTTCTGAAATCAGTGTTTGTGACTTTGTAGAGAAAGATTCTCTGTCTTCTTCCTGTGGTGTATCTTGTATGTTAGACTAATCCATTAAGCTTTCAAATTGGTTTTAATTCCCCCCAAAAGAATAAAGGGTTAAAATTAAATTAATAGCAGCTGACATACAGTGCTCAGTATGCAAGATGCTGCCATTATAGCTATATAGCTATAATGAGAAGTTTAATAATTCTTCTCATCTCTCATACTTTGTAAGTTCATTAGAAGCAGGCACGAGAGAGAATCACAGAATCGTTTACATTGGAAAGGACCTTTAAGATCATCGAGTCCAACCGTAAACCTAACACTGCCAACTCCACCTCTAAACCATGTCCCTAAGTGCCACGTCTACACATCTTTTAAATACCTCCAGGGATGGTGACTTAACCACTTCTCCGGGCAGCCTGTTCCAGTGCTTTATAGCTCTTTCAGAGATGAAATACCATAATGGGCAAAATATTTCCTCCTCAGAATTTGTAGATGCCTGTACAAGCAGTGGTGCAGTTCAGTACAAGAAGGCCATTTACTGGCCCTTCTGTGTAGCATTGTTTCCTGGGGCACCCCAAGAGAAACGTACCTGGGAATTGGCAGTGGCACTATCAAACGGAGTAACTGTGGCTTCCTGCTATATGCTGTAACAGGTAGTGGGTAAGTGCTGCCAGTGTCTCAGCTCCACATGCAGCAAACTGCATTCACTTAGTGAAGCCCCAGACATCTTCCACCAGCTCACCTGCTATCCAGTAAGGAGCCACTTGTGTTATGAATTACCACCTGGAAGCTGTTTAGAAGTGCCAGCTTTTTGGAAGTGTAAGTAATTTAGTTATTTGCTACAGGAAATTTTAGGATGTGGATTGCAGAGGGCAGAGTGAATAATCCAAATCTGGTACTGGGACTTGGTAAGGATGTGTTCCTGACAGGGTATGTTTTTCAAATGTATGTTTAGTGACTCAGGTTGAATCACTTGATATTCAGTGAAGCTTAGGTTTGGATCCTCAAAGATACACAGCTGCCCAAATTCCTCAGATTAGGAATTAGGCACCTTAGAAGATACAGGGGTAAAATACTACTGACAAGTACTGATAAGTAATTTTCTGAGGAACTCTGCATGGCTGATAGGCATGCAGGTGAAAGTTCACTGGGAGACTGGAATATGAGTGAATGTGTTTGCTGCATGTATTTGAATGAGCTGTTCTTGGCGCTGCTCTAAGCGGAGCATGTTTTTACCTGCTCTCACTTATTTTAAAAGTATCGCTGGACTCAGCTCTTTTTTTTTTAGTTTTATTTTCCTGTGGGATCATAAATACGTGACATGGTGAAAGCATGATAACTCTGCAGCGTCTGCTCTGAATGCAGCTGGCTGCAGAGGGATTCTGCTTAAGTTATGCCAACCTGAGGCAGCTCTGTTTATGCCAACAATGACACTCTGTACCAGTATTTTAATACAGAATTACATCTTTTTTTTCTTAAAAGCAAGAAGGCACTTTAAGTGGGATGTAAAAACATTGCGGCAGTACCTGTGTGTGTGTTGGAGGGAGGAAGGGTTTTTTTAAGGTTTATCAAACACGTTTAAAGGGAAAGGCCAAATAATTCTTTCTGCAAGTAGGACTAACTGTGAGAAAACTTTGCTGAGCACGGTTCCCAGTTCTGCTTTTGCTTATTTGTGCTTATATAAATCTGAAATATCTGCACTGAAGTCATTTGAGCTGCACTGAATTAAGCGATTGCAGAATTTACATCAAGTGGTCCCCAGAGCTGTTTGTGCTGCTGTAAGCAGTTACAATTCATAACAGTAAATGAGCTGATATGTGTATGGGACATTCTTTTTGGATAGTGTGAGGTACAGAGACTGTCAGTCTAATTCTCATGAATCGAATTTTCCACAGCAACACTGAAAAAATTTCATTTCCTCTTAGTGGAACTTAGGAAACTTAGAGATATAGGAAATTCACTTGTAGCTAAAAAAAAATTTCCTTTGTTAGTATCTCGGCGATATTCTTGTGATCTTTTTACAGTCCTCAATTAAGGCATAAAGCTGACAATCTTTCAAGTAATTTCTGTCAGCTAAAATAGGCCTGATGTTAAGAGGCCCTGTTACTGCAAAACTAGCTTTTTCTCTTTCTGGTCCAAGAAGCAGAAACAATGTTTTATTTGGATTGCCCTATCTCTAGGGAAATAACAACTTGCACATACACCCTTTGAACTAGTTAAGGATTTGATGCAACTTTTTGGTAAACTAACAGCGTTCCACACAAAGCATTAGATTTACTGTATCTAACATTAGATGTGATGTGTTCGATCAAAAAGTTTTCCTTAGGCAACAGCTAACCACAGAGCTAAACAAAATCAAAGCAAGAATCGAAACATTTTATGCAAAGCCATTAGTCTCTTTTCTTCCTTGCATCCTCTCTCCCTTTCTCTGATTTTATTAATTTATTATTGTAGTAAGTCTTCAGTCACCTATCCTTCAGCTGAAAACAGCATCACCACATTGCCAAATATACATTTCTAGAAAAAAGCTATTGCTGTAAGTACAAGCCTGCTATTCATTTTTCTTTCTTGCTCATTAAAATACTGTAATGTGTGTCCAATACTGGTTCTTCAAGAGTGTTAAGCTCATAAAAAGTGTTGTAGTTCCTTGCACTTATGAGATCCAAAATGTATACTTAGCATATCCAACATGTATAGCACTTAGGGTGTGAAGATGCCATATAAATTATACATTGTATTAAAAACAATGATACTGACACTTAACCGTGAGATAGGAGGAGGTATACTTTTCCAGGTACAAACATATTTACTGGCTAAGTTGGAAAATAGTTAAACTTGACTGACTACTTACAGGAAAAGAAATTTAGCGTGAATGCTTTCATGGGCATAGAAATAAAGAAGTCTATGCTTGATCAGATTCATTTTTCACAAATAATATCCTTTGCAAGAACAGCAGAAAGATAAAACCTGGCTTGAAGCTTTGATAAGGAGTTATTAAATGACTTTTATTTCTATGAAGCTGTTGCAATAAGGTAACATAAGAAGCAAACATTACATGCACAGTAGTCAATAAACAGAAAGTTGGTTTCAACCTAGCACACAGGCTCAGGCTGCCAGTGTGAAGCCATGTACTTTGGTACAACATAGAACAGTGAAGGCAAATCAATCTCTGCTGGCAGAAGCAAAGAGAGAGGCTGTAGTGCTTAGGCTAATTCCAAAGAGATGAACTCAGGCCAACTGTTCGATTTCTTTATGCCCGTCACCAGTCTTGGCCAACGTGACTAAAGCCAGGTCTGACACTAAAAGCTAGAATGGTTAATGGCCTTTGGCTGCTTGGCTGTTATGTTTGTGCTCAGGGGGATATGTCATTATTATGAGACACTACAAACACAAAATACACAAGGCACTGTGAAGAGCATCCTACCAGTGTCCAAACTACTGTTCTGTAGGACCCTTTTACTGTGCTCCATGTCCTACAGATGCTGTACTCAAGGTCAAGTTTCCATGTTTTTCATTGCAATAATAATTTTCTATTCCATAAATTTATTAGGATTTAGAAACGATCTGTCATTGCTTCTCAACTTTGTCACCTTGTCACCTTTCCATTAAAATGGAAATGGTGCAGTTGTATGTCTCTTTTAGGACTGCCTGTATCAGAGGGACAGTTAAGGAGATGGACTAGTGCTTTTGGGACTGTGTGTGAAATGAGTACATGCTGCTGGGAAGTAGTCCAGGTGCCCATCAGGAATGATCAGGAGTAGCAGCAGAACTTAAGGCTTGGAAGAGATGTTTCTGATGCAAGAGAAATTGATTTGCAATCACACTCTGGAAGCTTGAAATCCTGGAACGCTCTTCAGTAGTGAGTCATTGCTTTTTCTATGAATATTTAAGGGAGAGGGGACATTGCCCAGGTGGGAAGTATGCCCTTCAGTTGAAGGTGGTGATTCTAGATTTTGTGCCAAAAATAAGAGGGGTTTCTGAAATAATGGTTTTCGTGGTGGGCCAGCAGAACTCAGTCCTGCCTTCCTTGGCTGCATGTGACCTTGCCTCAGAGCACAATGAAGAGGGAGCACTTCACTGATGTGGGATGGCTTTCTAGGGACTTTTTTCTGAGCACTGAAGGAGCACAGAAGCACACCTTTAGAAGTGCAGATCTTTTAAAAAAGCTGCAAGCAGGGACCTCTTTGTCAGACCAGTATGCTTAAATTGGTACCATTACAGTGTGAGTAACAACTGTAAAGGCTTTGGTCTCACAACCTTCCTTGGCTCATAGACCCATGCACTGGATAGGAGCAAGGATGGATTTCATTACTACCTAAACAGGCACAGGATGTTGAGTTTGGTAGCTTGACAGGCCTCCAATGGGCCTAGATTTTATATTCCCATTGTACATTATCTTACTCTTTTGCACATGTATGGGGAAATGTAGCGATGGGTGGAAGGGTCAGAATGTCAGGATATTGATTGGTAATACTTAAACAGCCTTCGTAGCTGCAAGAACACATTCAGTACTACAAAACTGGGTGAGGCTTGAAAAGATAACTTAAGCTATGTCAAATAGGATTGTAATATGCTGATGTTTGTGCACTAGCTCAAATATTTATTCATGTAAATATGGTGGCAAGATGCTAACTTTTGACCTGTGACATTTTACTTTATTTGATCATCTCTTGATTTAAAAAGAAAAAAACGTTTAGCAGTAACAAATCAGAATAGATTTCATTAATAATAATAAATTTCAAAACCTATCAGTTCTTACATATTAATTTGTCTTAAAATACATATATTAAAAAAAACAGAGGAAACTTTCCAGATATTGACTTCCTCTGTATCAGTCAGTTTGGTTTAGGTACAGTACAGACAGAGAAGGCGGCAAGCTATGTGGTCCCATGAGCACCAAGCTACCCATGGACTGAGTAGTCATTGGTTTTGCAAGTGTCTGGAAAATTTCATCTTGCGTTCTGCGAGATGTGTGAATGCTGTCCAGTGGGTACCTTGTCAAAATTCATTGATTGAGAAAAATATTTGGGTGTGGGCACTTGAAAAGCTGTGTTAGCAAGTGCCTGTCAGCTGCACTGTGGGAACTGGCCACATGTGTGGTCTCTGCTTCCCACAGTTGTGAGGTGAAAGGTGTTAGTTTAAACTGCTTACTCGGGTGCAGTGGGGATGCGTATAGCTGCATATTGCACATGGGCTAACGGGCTGTCACACGGTACTTTCCAGTGTCAGGATCACTTTCAGTGCTCTGCTAGCCTCCTGGTGTGCTTCTCAGTGCAACTTCTTAGTCCTTTCCTTCAGTCTGCTTCGTTGGGCCATGCCTCTGGAGTATTTATTTATTCTCTAGCTATTTGTATACATCTTATACCTTGAAAAGGGGGACGAATGTAGACTGCAGACTTCCTGAGTGAGAAAAGTGTGTGCCACAGAGTCACTTGAACTGTCTTCCCTCTTCCCTTGCTCTTACTGTGTCTGTTTCAAAGTCTAGGTTTAACCTGAGATTAGACAGAGTTATTCCTGTTGTACATGAAGTCCGTATCCCCTCCTCAATGTATATTTGCCATCAGGGACAATCCCTCAAATCCATTCTCGGTGGGCACTGCCAACAGTTCTCCTCCTGGGTCTTATAAACCATGAGCGACACCAGTGGAGTGGCATCATTGCCAAGTTTGTCAAGGACCTTTCTATTCTGGAAGAGAGCAGCCTGGATTGTGTGTTTTCCTCACTTCTCAGTCAGGCTCTTGCTGTGCCTTTGCCTAGTGTGTTTCTCAGCAGAGCCCGCTTTTGCTTTCCATGCTGCAGCAGCCATGTGGATGTGTCCTGTAGTGGGATCTAAGAGGCAATACAAGCCCACAGGCCTAAGGGATCCAAGAGTCCTTTCCCAGGCAGCAATACAGTTGCAAGCTGGAGATTTTGCGTGGCAAGGTGGGCTAGGAAATGGGCTTTGCAGAAAAGAGTGACGGCTCTGGTGTCTGGGTTCCTGGGTGGTGGAGTTCTAGCAAGCGACTGAAGTAGATACTACCTCAAGAACAAGGACACTGTGGAATAGTTGCTGGAGGATTGTTCTTATCAGGACCAGTCATGTACCACCTGTGCTGGCAATCTACTGTTAAAGCATGTCCAAAGAGTACTTAGTTTCTGCTGTCTTATTTTAGTAACACAGTCTAGACTTTGTTAGCAGGAATCATGTTTGAGCCTGTTAACAAAGGTAATTCGGGCTGCCAAAGATTTATAGTACGCATCTTGCTTGAGGACTGTAGGAAGGATAGAAGGAACGGCCTTTGATTTGTCCCTACCTTATTGCTGAAAAAAACATGCTGGTAGTGCTGACTCATCTCCTTTTCATCCTGCGAGCTTGGTGTTGAGGAATCTCTACGTTTGAGATAGCATGGGAGGCAGTGAAGCATCTTGTGTCAGCAGCATGCAGGCGACACGCGGGGCTCTTTCACCAAAGCCAAAAAGTGTGAACTTACTTTGCTAGAACTGGGCTGAAGGTGAGCTCAAGGTTAGAACATGTGTCTGAAGAAAGAGTGGAAGAGCCACTGTCTGTGGTGTTTAGACAGTATGATAGGAAAAGCACAATCCCTCCTCTCTTTCACAGTAAGGCCTGCTGGCTTGGGTCACTCTGCTGCTCCTGAAGACACACCTGCATCTGTAGTGGCTGGAGTGGGCTTTTCATTGCAGAACCCTATCTGTCCCTGCTGAGCCTCACAACAATCCATATGTTTCCCTCCTTCAGACTAGACTATGGAAGTGCAGGCACTGTGAGCATGCATAACGGCTAGTTTATTTAGTAGTGTCCAGCCCAGCAGTAACACAAGTGCTCCTTAACCTCACAACTCTTTTTTTTTGCTATGTATCAGTCATAGTAATGGCAATAGCAACAGGTACCACCGCTGGAAGTATTGCTACTGATAGACACATCACATAGTCTGAGAATGACTGCTCTGTTGGATCTAGGACATGTCATTTTTGTTGCCTTGTATCTCCAGCTGAAATTTTTGTTCTGTATTTGTACAGTAGGTAGCACAGATATAGCCAGTACCTCAAAGAATACAGTCACATAAACAAGTCTTGCAAATGGGCAGGGTAAGTAAACAAGAGGGATATTTTTGACCTATATTTATAGGAAGTTGTCACTGCAGGTCAGCAATTTCGCCCATGTTAAGTGCAGGGGGATTTGAAGGGGAAGAATAAGATAGCTCAGGGGATGCTTACGGAGAGCTTCGGCTAACTGTGAGAAGCTGCAAGAGGAAAGCACAAGGCTCTGGTTTGAAAATCTAATGGAGGGGACAGAAGAGTCTGATGTGATGGGCAAACTGGAGATGAGAATGAAGATGCAGTATTGCAGCAACTGTAGCTGAACTACTGGGGGCTGCCATGGTCCTCTCTCCTTTGAGGGCTGAGCCAGCCAAAAATTAATCCCTTTTTTAGTATTGGTTTTCAGCTGGCTCACCTCCCTGAACGATTGTAGAAGCAGCAGTGCTAGCACAAGAGAGGTAAATGGTAGCGTGCAGAGGAGAGCGGGACTGCAGCAGCCCAGATTCAGATTAAATTATACAGCTATGGGACCAGATTCAGATGAAATTATCAGCTCTGGGACCACACGCCAGCCTTCTGACACTGAGTGAGAAATAATAGATGCAAGGGAAGGAGTCTCACTAGTTATGAGTTGATTTTTTCTTACTGCCATGAGCTCTGCAAACAGCTAATATAATCTCGGTCTCAGGGACTAGGTTTGAACAGGGTATTTCAGTGGTAGAAATAAATTGTGGGACATACTCCCTTGTATGGAATAATGTGCAAAACTCAAAACTTGGTAGAAGCAATAAGCACTAGGATTGTAACTTGTCTCTGGCTAGGCATCTTGAGAGGGCAGTGATACAATAAAACACTTGAGGTATTTTGGGTGTAGCTTCTCACAGGGGAAAATCCTTTCTTTCTGTAGCCAGAGGGAATGTGTAGTAGCCAGAAATGTCCGATTATTGTTGCTCCTGCTCTGAGATATAATAGAATTTATCATCTCCGTCACAAAGCTGTCTGCTTTTGATGGAACCATTTTTATCCACTCTGGGTCTTCTCCAAAAACACTATTGGCAAAAGAATTTTATTTTAAGTAAAAACTGAGAAGAGGGAAAGCCAGATGTGCTCTTGAAAGCTAATCATTCTGGCTCTAGAAGGAATTGTTTTCTAAATAACATAAGTCCTTGCAGTCTGTTCGTACTAGTGCCGGAGTTCTTTGGGGAGTTATTCTAAACTCTAGTCCTCAGCAAAGTAAGCTTTCCTGCAGCCAAGTATTAGAGTTAACCTCCAAGCTTTATTTTTATCTACACTTTTCTTGGCAAATTATGAAACTCATGTTTGGCATTTTATTTCCCTCTACAATCTTCTATCTTTGGTTTGTATTACACTTTGCAGAGCTTAGAGTTTATACAGGGTTTTGGGTGGGTGATATAAATTCTAATAAGTTTCTATATAACTTAATTTAGAAGCTTAAACAAAGCAAGCCATATCCTGTATTGGAAGATTTGTGCAGAGCTTTGCTGAACTGACGCTAGTGTTGGTTGAATGAACACCTATTTTCAGTAGTGTTTTGTTTTTCTTTCAAATGAAACTGTAATGAAGAATAAGGTGGAGAGCAAATTTCTTACTGAAATGCAATACAACAGTAACACTTAAATATGTTGGAGGATCTGAGACTAGAGGCCAAACTAGGGGCCCTAACATTGTCATTATTACGTATATTTTCTTTGAGAAATCAAATCCTATAAACTTTGTTTTTACAGACAATTTTGGTATGCTAGATTTCTGGAATGTGTTTCTCTGCAGCTATCATAGTAATTTTATATTAGAGCAAAAAGTAAGTGTGTATAATGATTGCAAGACTGTATGTTTTATTGTACCTTGCAATTAGGGAACAAAAAGTATGTTACAACCACTGGTTGTACTAAGTCAGAACTGAATGTGTAAACCCAATTTCTGTATCTGCTGGTGTAAATGGATGTTTTACTCACAGCTTAAGCAGGACTGATTATAAATGAAACTGCCAAAAGCGCTCCAAACCACACCACACAGCTGAAGATAAAAAGAGTTGTCTCTGTATGTTTTTACTTTGACAGAACAATATACATAAAAGCTTAAGACAAATGCTGATGGGGAGATAAGGTGGAATGCCAAACCATTGACAGTGCCTGTTGCCTTCAAAGTTCAGCAGCGTGGTGGCAGTTTTAAACTGCGAAGTCTTCATATGGGTTTGTTAAACAGACTTCTAGTACTGGTTTAGATCCAGAAATTGGGAAGTTTATTTCTTGGCTATAAATGGCAACTCCCATAAAAGGCAAAGGAGAGTCATAAATGTCAGCAACTGTCTGAGGGTATGTCTATACCTTATCGCTCCCTACAACAACTGGAAAGGAGGTTGTAGGGAGGTGGGTGTCGGTCTCTTCTCCCAAGTAACAAGCGATAGGACAAGAGGAAACGGCCTCAAGTTGCGCCAGGGGAGGTTTAGATTGGATATTAGGAAAAATTTCTTCACCAACAGGGTTGTCAGGCATTGGAACAGGCTGCCTCGGGAAGTGGTTGAGTCACCACCCCTGGAGGTATTTAAAGATGTGTAGATGTGGTGCTTAGGGACATGGTTTAGTGGTGGAGTTGGCAGTGTTAGGTTAACGGTTGGACTCGATGATCTTAAAGGTCTTTTCCAAGTAAATGATTCTATGATTCTATATGGACTATTTCTCACCAGGGTGATTAGCCCCAGTAGAGTGCCATGCTAATGTGCCAACTTCATTCTCAGTTGAGAATGGCCTCATGTCTGGTCAGCTTTTTTTTCCTTGTCTCTCCTTGCACACTTTTGAGATTATATACTGCTATTGCTTAGGCTGTACATGGACTGCTTGACACGGATGCAGTCAAGTCAGGGTAGCCAAAATGATTTACACAAGCTGCAAATCTTTAGTAAGGGAGACTTTTGCTTACAGTATATCTTGTCCAGGGAAGAATGAAACAGCAGAGACTGTATTTGGCTTTTTCTACCCCTTCTACATCCAGGTCAACATGTTCTTCTGTTAGACATATTTAGTATGGGTCTTTATATTCAAATAGTGTTGTAGTATTAGAACTGTAAATATGGAGAAAAAAAGAAAAAAAAATGATACTTTCTAAGCTCAAATAATAAAGAAAAACAGGCTGCAGGAGAGTTAAGTGCTGTAAATGGGATCTTGAAAGTGGGTATATGTTAATTATAAGTGCAAACCTACATTTAGATGATCAAAGTCAACATCCTAAAAATCAGCTTAGCCTAGAACGTTTTAGGTAATACTGCTGTTATCCTATGATCTTTTGTACTTGTGGCAACATTCTTCCTTTGGTGCCATAGGAACTTCCATTGCCCTGGAGATGGTGATAACATTTATGTCAAAAATCCTCTTACATCCATTGATAAAATGCTTAAACCAGGATAACATTATTTTTGTGAACCAAATGTTCACCAAACCAGTGAACATTATTTTTTTTTTAAAGAAGAAGGAATCTGAAATTTTCTATCAAAACTAGATGTGAAGGGAAATTCTGTGCAACTCTTCACAAAGTACTGGTGAGTCTGCTGATGTGTCTCAGTGCCACTGCTTTTAGCTAATATTACAACTAGGGAAATAATACTCATGTCACTGTGGATAATCCTGTGAAAAAGTGAGCTCAGTGTTCAGTGGTGGGCAAACTAACCAGCAGAATGTTAGAAATTATTAGGAAAGGAATAGCAAATAAAAAGAAGATACTGTTACATTAGTATTGGAAACCTGCAGTTTCAATACTGTACACAGCTGTGCCTCAGAGTACAGCAGAGCTGGAGGTGGGAACAGGGGTTCAGTGGTACAAACTGACTTTGACGCAAAGGAAGGACCATAATGACCTGTTCTCATCGGTCACCCCTGTCCTCAGGAAAAGATAGCCCCTTTCTCAGAGACATAAAATGACAGAGGTTTGCAAAATCACATGTGATA
This sequence comes from Pygoscelis adeliae, assembly GCF_000699105.1. Lineage (NCBI taxonomy): Eukaryota > Metazoa > Chordata > Aves > Sphenisciformes > Spheniscidae > Pygoscelis > Pygoscelis adeliae. The sequence goes on from NW_008824808.1 coordinate 3,314,044, forward strand.
CAGGGAAAATTAGCAAGAAATGGATATAGGCTGTTTCTTGTAACTTAACTGGGAACTCTAACTTCTTCAGTTACAAAGCAGTTTAAACAGAAAAGGCAGTTGTTTGATCAGCAAAAGTATAAATTCATTCAAATATGTGTTGGAGAAAGTCATGGCGGATTTGTCTATTGGCAGCTCTTGAACATGGTGGTCTGGAGACAGCCTTCGGACTAAGAGATCCCTATGCTGGTTGCTGAGAACTGGGAGGATGTACCAGGGAAAAGATCATACTAAAATTGTTCTATTTCTTTTCCTTTTTTTGCTAAGCCTCTGCTGCAGGCCAGTGTCAGAAGCAGAATATGGAACATAAAGAGCTATGATTTGATCCAGTACAGCAGTTTTTACCATTTTACATTTCTTCTTGCAGGAACCCTGAACAATGAGCCCAAATGAGGTGTTTGTCGTACATGATACCACGCCTGAGGGAGTAACACAGGGATCCTTTCTTTGTTTTGTACTTTAGACTGGGAATACTTCAGCAGATGCAACAGTCACCAAAGTAAGCAAGAGTTTTGTAACTGGGAGCTGACTTAAAATGAGAGTCATTAGTTAGGTTCAAGATTTATGCCTATTTTCTTAATTTTTTTCCAGGTTTGACTATTTGAAGTTTGAATTGTTACATGTGCATTAAGTAAAGAACCTAGATTTTCTTAAATTTTAGAGTAACTGCTGTAACCCATTTGGCACATGTGGCAATCTAGTCACTAATACAGACATCTGGTTACAGACGTAAAGCATTTCAGGTTAGGTAGCCTGGTTTAAAAGATGTAAGTAATTTTTTGTGTTGCAAATCTCTTTCCCAAACACTCCACTTCCATATTCTGTTTCCACATATTTTCTCTTTCTTTATTATTTATTTAAACTTCACTTATCTAGCTATTGATTCTACTTTAAGTCTTTAAAAGAGGAAAACTAACATACTGAACTACATTTGCAGATAGAAAGTTGCCAGAAAAATAGTCCGTAAATAGTATTCAATAAATAGCAATTCCAATATATTTCCTAAATGATCTAATATCTGATTTTACTAAAGTAACTTTGGATGAATTCCTGAGCAAATGTTATGTATGAAACTTTCTGCTATGGTAGGTGAGCTGCATGATCACGAAGAGAAAAGTTTTGTCTTTCAAGAAATCTGACTTTTCTATTACCAGACAGGAATTCGAGACTGTCCAACTACGGTGCACCTTTAAAATAGACCATAGTAAAGAAGTAGCATTGTGAAGAGTATAAAGAGCATTTTAGCAGCACAAAGATAGTACGGTTTATCCCGTGTACTTGTAAAGCTGTGCAGAATGACTTTTTGCAATAAGAAATAAACAAGAAATGAAACTCGTAGTACAAAGGACTTTTGAAGGCACCTGCATGGAAGCTGCATGTGTCAGTACAGCCAGATGATTTTTGAAGATGAGGAGACAGGATAAAATTTTAATTTTGCAAATTCAGAGGAAGAAAATCCAAGAAGCTCTTTATATTTTATGTCTAAACTTTGATATGGATAGACTCCAACTTGCCTTCTCACCTCTTCCCCCACTAATATCAATCAATCAAAACAAAAAAAAGACACTTTTGAGGTAAAATAATTACATTTTACTAAAACTGAAAATCCATGTGGTCTGGCTGTAGGCATTTTAATCCTTTGCTAGACAAATGCAAGTACATCAGCAAACTTCTGCTGAACTTCTATAATTTTTTTTTTCCCGGATTGGTCTGTAACTTAACAGGCAAATTGTTTTGCAATAGCTGCTGAATTAAGGTGAAGTCCACAATTCAGATCTGAAACTCTTAAATGTGACTTCTCCATAATTGGAAATTCAGTGCCTAGATGTCTGTCAGGGACACAGCTATTTGTATCTTGCCAAAAACAACTTGGTGGTTCGCAATCACAAGGGAAAACTTAGCTTCCCAGCTGGCTGATGGGATGTAATCTGACTCCTACTCTGTTACCAGAGTGCTGCAGAAACATGTGCTCCATTTGTTGGCAGAACAATTGTCTTGGATAGCATTTACTTACAATTTGGTACTTTCATAAATATTATAAGAACTTGCGTCGTATAGCACAGAAAGTGCAGGTAGCAGTTTCCATTTTCACTGTGATGGCCTGGGGCCATCACTTCTAAGCACGCTGCCAGCTCACTCAGTAGATCCTCTAGACTGGAGTACAGGCAATTCAGGAATCGAGACAGATCATGCTGTACCTTGCTTTCCTTAGATAGCCATTCTCATTTCTGGCTGCTTTTTTCTTGCTCCAACCCTCGTAGCTTCTTTGCCCAAAATTGCCTAATGGGTGGGATTTGTGCCATGGCGATTTCCAGACTGGAAATAGAGTAAGTCATTAGAATAGAAAGCGTGGAAGAGTCCTGAACGACAAGAGTAAGAGTGCACTTTGACAGTGGTCCAGGAAAATACTCAACTGTGATTTGATTTTTCTAGACTCTCTTGCGGCATCCCACTCTTAGAACAATCTGACGAACGCTTCTTCATTAAGAAAAAGATACAAGAATAGATCAGTTTACAAGGACCTGGAAAGTATTACTTTGTTTTGTGTTATCTGTTGGTGATTTGTGAGGAGTCGTCTTTGCTAAGAAAAATATTCAGAGGGACAGTTATCTCTGGGTTTGTGCCGTAATCACTTTATCTTCTGAACAGTGCAGCTTAATTTGCCATCAGTTCTTTTTCCTTCCAGTTGAGAATCTTAATGTAGTACGTTGTTATGGTATTTATTCTTTAGAAGTCTCAGGAGACTTGAACTTTCTAGAAGTCGCATTTACACAAGGGACTTCGACAACAGTCCCTTCATGAGGAGGTTATAATGTCAGTAATTCCTAATCTCATTTGCATTAGGGAATACATAGAGCTCATTAGCAGCACCGTCGTCTTAAAGTTAATTACAACATAACAAAATGTGGGACATGAATTTGACTTGTAAATAAATGTTCCTTATATCCATGCTTCTCCATCAGTGCCAGAAAACCAGAGATGATGGGGATGATGATCTATGCAGTAAGTATTTCTCTTTAAGTGAGGGAGGAAGCAAAGTAGGCCACCCACTTCCTCCCCCAAAATATCACAAAACTCTGCCTAATGGGACGTGTAACCTCATTTGCATCAGTCACGTCCTTCATCAACAGACACATTTTTTGCTATCCTTTCCATGCTCTGTTAGAAACGACATTCAAATCTGTTCTCTCTCAGAAAGCCAGGAGTTGCCACCCTGTCTTATTGGTATATTCTTGCCAACTCCAATCTTCTTGCTTAATTCCCCTTTTAAAGTAAAGGTTTCCTAACTCCTGTGGAGAAAATAGAAATATATAGGGTTATGCTTGAACACAAGAGTTGGAAAAGGCAATGTTTAATAAATTTGATAATATGCAGTAAAACACTTAAGTTGCAATCTGTAATTAGATAATATTTTATTATAATTTGATTTATTTAAATATTAAAGGACTATGTTATGTCACTGTTTTCTGTCCCTAAGTACCTTACTTCTCAAGAGCTGAAACTTCTCAAATATAGAAGGAAAGTATCTGAAGTTAGACATGCTTTTTGGCTATGTTGTTGGTCAGAAAGCGGAGACCACGGCAGCGAATCGAAAACTTAGTATGTAGTAAAGCTACTTCATTTGGAAAGGTAGTGATTGCATAAATATAGTGTCTATTTTTGTTGTTACTTTTTTTAGCCCAGTTACATAGTTTTGTAAACAAAAATTAAACTACTGATAGCGTACTGGGTAAAGAATGGTTCTACTGATTAAAAACTTAACACCCCCCCCGCTTTTATGTTTAAACGATTATTGAAAGAAAGGAAAATGATGTTAATGCAGATGATGTTACAACTGTTTTTAAAGGTATAGTCACCAGATCCTGGGTGAAGACCTTGTGGTACGACATTGTGAAATAAAAATGCCAACTCTGAAGGCATTTTGTATGTAGATAATTGGCATGTAGTTAATTGGGCGTTTTGGAACTGAGTCCAGAGGGTGTCCAAACTCATTTAGAAGTTGGCTTTTCATCACAACAGGTATGATTAAACTCCCTGGGGTGATGGAAGAGAAATTGTGTGGGAAGAATATGATCATCTAAAGAGCCTTATGGGAAAAGAGATTTGGTGTCCCATATTGCACAATTTACCTCAGCTACCTGGAACCCAGGATATATGAATGTCTTCTGTGTTTATTTGCTGTCTTCCTTCTGTGCATGTGAAAAATTTTTACAGAAGTTGACTAATCTTCAGTATTTTTCCTTGACTGAGGAACGGGTTAAAGGTTAAACTCGGGACTTTAGGCTAAGTAGTGCTATAATGAAGGGTGCTGATTGTTTTGATGATGTGAAGGCCTGCATGGGTGAGGTTAAAATCTTACACTGAGAGCCTATATAGATAACAAGGAACAAGTGCAGCTGTGAAATGTGTGAGACCACAGGATTGGAAAAAACTTCTTGGAAGCTTTTCTTGGAAGAGTCCTCTCCTACTGCAGGCATTTACATGTTAAAATCCTTAATGACTACTTCAAGGTCTATCTTAAACTAAGTAGTTTCTTGCTTTTTCAAGGTTGCCCTAGACCTGTCTTAAAAGGGTGCCCTAGACCTTCATTCTGTTGGCATCTAGAAACTTTTTCCAGCCTAAATTCTGCCAATGTTGTCTTTTAAGTTAAACAACTGTTCCTTTCTTTGTCCTAGGGAAAAAGTAAGTATCATGGCTACCATAGAGCTTAAACAATGTGAAGGTGGAATGTCAGGAAGGCCTCTTCTTGTAGTAAGCCGGCCATGGTGGTGCTAAGTTGGCGCCCTGATCCAGTAAGCATTAAACATATGATTCAATCTGAGGATGGATTTTACTGCTTTTCTATATAGGGGGCTGAAACTTCCTACATTTTAGATACTGCGCACAAGCTGGATGGGAGAAGAAATATAAATTTGTGTTAAAAATCAGCTGCATATATTTTCACATGTATAGAAATTTAAATGATAATTTTCTTTGAAGTCTGCTGCTACCATTGATTGCCAAATTCCTTATTTGTGTTACTGTAGTTGGACAAGGTAGGTATTGTGTATGAGTAAAGCTGGTACTGAAGAGGGATAAATAGCAATAGACAGGCACACAATCAAGACTTTTGGTAGTTTGTTAGAGACCTTTCATACTATCTGACCATGCCTTCTAAAATGGCCAGGTTCTATACACTGAAGCTAGTAAATCTTTTCTTTCTGTCAGGGGTCGGTACTGATTTCAGTATTGTGACATACCGGAAAATGATTAAGCGGTAGATTTTTCTTTTCTTTTTTTAAAGGCAAACTGAAACAAATTTCTCTAGACTAAAAACTCTTTTTGAACTATGTAACAGCTCAAACACATATCTGTTTTAAAACGTGTATTTTTCTTTCTCTTTATGTGGAAGAAAAAAGAAACATAATGACAATTGATCTTCTAAAAGACAGGAGAATTGAGGAGAGAAAATGAAGTGGAAGTGATTTTTATTTCCTAAGTAACCTGTCTTGACTTGCTATATACCTTTCATATCTACTTTACTCATCTGAACCTGTACTCATTCAAGCTAGTGACTGTAATGATAGTGACATCACTGTTTTGTTTACACTGAAATCTCTTTTGAGGGTAATCACAACAGAAGTGGTTTTAGGAGAGGTATTGATTACGCCTCAACTTTGGAATTTGGTAATTTTGGTATACCTCAAACATGCTGCACTTGTCCTCTAGTCTGTTTTTTTTCTTAGCTTTAGATTATGAACTCCTCAGGCCTGTGATTATTTCTTCATAAGCATTTAAAAACCACATAGAACAATAAATCTTCTAATCTTCTGGAAAGAAACAAGAATAACTTTGATCCTTGACCATATTAATATACAATAAATATTTAGTCACAATTTTGCATTTAATATTACACCTACAAACTGTGCGGAGACAAGCACTCACAACTTGTAAATCTTAGTTTAGTATCTGTCAGAATGCAGGTTGCTATTAGTTTTGATTTAACCCTATTGTTCACGTGCCTTATGAGATGGTCTTCATTTACACAGTTGCTTCAGTTCGGTTTTGGTTTTTTTTTTTTACAAGACCATTTGTGTGCATTCAGCACACAACATGTGACAGCATTTACTTAATGAACAACTTCCCAGTGTTTTATCTTAGTTGTGCAGACTTCGGATGTATTTATTACTTTATTATTTACTGCTCTGGGGGTGAAATAATTTTTATTTTGTGCTTTTTACTAGTATTCAGCTTTATATGTCTGGCTGTTTTATAAGCATTGACTTTCATGACAGCTTTCACAAGTAAGGGAAGGGGTATTTATCCTTTTGCAGATGGCTAGCCAAACAATGTCAAGAGCTTCAACTAATCTTCAGTATCCAGTTTTAGACAACTGCAACTGGTAATTTTTTAAAGTGTTAAGTATTATATGACACTCATCTTCAAAATGCAACATCTTCTGGCTTTATTTGCAAATGTCTTTGGCTTTTTTGCAGTCTGACCTAGTCTACCTGCAAACAGGTACCTAGAAAGTAAAGAATGCACAGTTCAGTTGACCACGTAGGAGAAAGTTTAATTTTTTAAATTGTGATGTAGAAAGTACGTTGGCAGGGGTCCTGAGACTCTTCAGTTTTTCTGCTATACTCTGCCTCTTAGCAGAGAACTCTTGTCTCCATAGAACCTTTTGTTTGTCTTTAAGAGCATTAGGCCAGAACACCTCTTTCTCCTTTTGCAGCTCTAGTTTGTGTGTTTCTTTCCACGCCCCTTCTTCCCCCCACCCTCCCTTTTAACAGCTGATACTTACCTTTCTGATCCCCAAGAGATCAGCATCTTTCTCCCCAAGCTTACTCCACTTCATCCCTGGAAACATTGAAGGTCAGGTTGGACGGGGCTCTGAGCAACCTGATTTAGTTGAAGATGTCCCTGCCCATAGCAGGGGGTTTGGACTAGATGACCTTTAGAGGTCCCTTCCAACCCAAACTATTCTATGATTCTTTGCTTGGAGCCAGTCTTCTCACCCTACCCAGGTGTTTCTCTTGGCTGTTTCCTTCTGTACCTGTGATTGTTTGCACTAGTATTTGTGTCTCTTTGCCCTCACCCCTCTTGTTTGACTTCTGTTACTCCTATTTAAATGTTCTTTGTCCTAGTGCAGCTGTAGGAACCGGTTGTTTGCATACTGCATCCCTCTCCTCCTCACACAGTGATTTAATTTCTTGAATTTGTTTGCTTCTGCCAGCATCAGATGCTCTAATGAGAAAGAAGGGCCAGTCCCCTTATCTTCTTTCCGCCCCAGCTCCTCTCTCCTTTCCTCTTTCCATTGGTGGCTCCTCAGTCTGAGATTGTCCTAGCCATGGAAATGATTTCTGCTTTCTCTGGGGAGAAAAGGTAACAAGGACTATAGAATACTGACTCCTAGCATTTTCTTCCTTCACCATTCTTAGGGCTCTTCTTAAGGGCACTACTGCTGCTAAAATAATCTCCTCTTGTGATTACCTGCACCGGGTACTCCCCACCATTAAAGTTGCCAATGTTTTCATTAATGATATTGTGTCAGCCTGTAAGAACAGCTGGTATTAGCAGACAAAAACCTTGAGAAAGGGTCTACTTTGGTAAAGGTAGTAGCTGTTGCAAGTTGTCCCATCAAACACCGTCTTTTCATCCTGTTCGTGAGGTCTGTGGTAACTTCCTGCCAGAAGTCATACTTGCCAGAGCAGCTGATGACTGGAGTGGATCGGATGCTGGTGTCAGGCTGGATGGAAGGTGCTTTTATCAGCCCGTAACTTCCTTCCTTTGAGCCCTGTAAGTGCCTGATAGTCGGCAAGAAATTAAACAGCAGGAGAGTAAAGTGTAAAGCTGACACTGATGGCTCTGCCTTAAGGAGACAAGCAATTTCCTAACCAGAGATCTGGCTTATCCAACAATTTCTGCCTCTTCCATCCATGTCCAAGAATGTGGGGGGAGGAAAGGGAGGACGATGAGTGGAGGAAAAGCACCATCAGGCCACTCTTGGTGGACCAGGTACATTATCTTATTAAAAATACTGATGATCCTCTTCTTCAGTGCCACACGAGCCCTATCCATCTCCTATCATATGTCATCTGGTGTGTCAGTGACAAGTTGCACTTACGCTCGTATGCACGAAGCTGGCCTGTTTCTATTTCAGTAATGGCTTTTGGAAAAGGTAGGTTTTGAACATTATGAAGTTCTGGTCAACTTGATGTGAACAGAGGCATTACGTTCTTTTCGCTCAGGCAGCATGGCATGGGGAAGCTAGGTTGGCCTTTTCTGCTGTAGTTATACCTACGGTGACCAGATGGAATGCAGCAAGCAAACAAGTTTTTCAGCTCAGCAAATGACTGGGTGTTCACCTGGAGATGCTGTTGTCAGTATAGTGTGCCAGAGGAAGTACGATGGATTAATGCTGGGCCCTACTGCCCTACTGCGCCTTGATTTGTCTATTGGGTATTCTCTGATGCCAGGGAAAAGAGTGCTAGAGCATCTCGTCAGAGATCTCTTCAGAACCCCTCTTCAGAGATAAGAGTGTAATGGAAAAGGAACATCCTTTAATGCCAAAACCTAACTGACATTCATGTCAGTAGGCTCCTTTTTGACGGACTAAACATTCTTCTCACTCTGGCTGAGTTTTTAGGAACGCTCTGACTGCTGTCCCCTGAAGAATCTCACCAAATACTGTAGTTTACTGCACATTACGGGAAGTCCTTACTTCAGATATTACTGTTCTCTGGGCTGAGTCCCCAGAGAATGGAGAGGTTCTGTGCTCGTGAAGATGGGTTGTGTGCATCCCAATATCAAAGGAGGACCTCTGTGATCTGCCTCCCAAGACATGTATTTAGCACTAATTATGTGGGACCTGAAGTTACAATCCATCCACATTATACCCATGCTGCCTAGTGCACATTTTCAATGGTTTATCTGAGTTGAAACTCTGACAGCACTGTTGCTGGAAGAGGAAAGGACAGAATAGGTCACAGTTATATTGCAGGTGTATCAAGGCACTTTATATCAAGGTGGTTATTTTTTTGGTGGTTGTGCACAGTGCTTTATTTCTATTACCTGTTCAAACTCAGCTGAGACCTGATCCAGGTCGTAATCTTTGATTGAAGAGTGTTAAGATTGCTCCCTGTTCAGTCGGTTCCACGCAGCTCGCCTTACTTCATCTCCTCAGCACAACTAGGCAGGTGTAGCTTACACTAATGATATGTTCCTCAAAGTACAGGTTATAGTGACCTGGTGTAGGCCCATGCCAAGTCATTCATTTGAAAGCTTCCTCCAAGTTCTACGGGTCAGGAGCTCTAGCCTTATGGCCAGGATTGCATCTGTGCCTGGTGCCATCCAACAGTGTGTGCACCTGCTGTTCCTTCCAGGACATCTGCTTCTGTTCAGGGAAACAGTGAACTATTTTCATCTGCAGACTGATCTGTCTCTGCCAGTGCCTTTCCTGAAAAGCATAGAGAGGACTACTGGTCACCAGCCAGCTCTTTTTGCCCACGCTCAGGCAAAGGTTCGGAGCTTTTTGCTAGCCTGTGGCCAGCCTCCAAAGCAAGCCGGTCTCTAAAGCTGTGCTAAGCCTCCTGCTGGTAGGCGGGAGGAGAGGCCTGGTTTGCCTCTACAGCCAGGTTTACATTTTTGCCCGCGGGCTCTGCAGAGCCTCCTTTTGTAGTGTTCTTAGTCCAGCCCGGTGTTTGCTGATGCACGCATTCCTTTCATTTGCTACTTCTAAAGCTACTGATAAGACCAGCAGCTCTCTTATCTCCATTTGAGAGGGCTTGTTTGAGACCCAGTCTAATTCTGATCCCCTTGCCTTGATCTGTCTTGACCGTGTTGCAGCTGCGTCAGCCAGCCTGCCTTCCCTTTTACGCTGCATCCCCTGTGATCCCAGCCTGATCCTGAAACCTCTGTGCCTCTCCCCCAGTGACCCACCCAGACTTCGTCACTTTCGGAGGACAACCTGGGACTGAGCCTGCAGCGAAAGTCACTGGTATTTTCTTCCTGACACTTCCGAGCCATTCAGAGTTCACATGCTGCATGTAACAAGCGCTGAGCCCAGTGCATCCCGAAAGTGGTCCAGGGTATTGGCTGTATTGCACATGTTGTGGAGATGTGTGGCATCTCTGCCCCGCTGGGGCACGCCAACTCGTTACATTTATGGTATCAGAGCTTCACTGACAGCTCAGTCCAGAAGTCCCGGGCAAATAAAGGCTGCCTTCTAGTCAGGCCAGGCAGGGTTTCAGGGTGGAAAACGGGTCCACAGCATACAACTTGCCCCCAGACTGTAGTGGGTGTAGTTAGGAGGAGAAGCCCCGGGGTGGTGTAAGCATGTCATCAAGCATAGGAAGCACGAAGGGATGGGTCATCTGCTGTGTATATGCATGTTCAGTCCTATCGGTACAAGGTGGTTTAGAATTGAATGTGTCCAAGGCGGGCGTCATCTTTAGAGACAGACAAGGTGAAGTTACCTCTACTAGGCAAGTGTAAACAGCTCTTTCTTTCTAAAAACTTTTACCGGAGCAAAGCTTTACAGAGGCAGCCAAAAGCACAACCTTGACACTACCCCCCGCCCCCAGCCTTTTGAATAAAGGACTGTTGGCATATTTATACAAGGGCAAATAACATTATTTTTGGAAATGACTGAATTATTTTGGTTACTTTTTCCCCCCCAAAAAATCAGCCTGAGGCAGGCACCTGGCATGGAAAATTTCAGCTTGCGTGGTGAAAGCTTGGCAGAAGTTACCAGCAAGTGACAAGGGGTGCTGTGCGAGGCAAGCGTCAAACAGCCGTAGTCACCGGCAGCGCTACCGCCCTCCGTCCGGCAGCGCCGGGAGCTCGCTGCTCTCCCGCGCCGGGGGCGCAGCGCTGCCGGGGC
>NW_008824808.1:3326063-3344154 GCF_000699105.1 Pygoscelis adeliae
GGCCCCGCTCGCTGACGAGTTCCTGGGCGAGGGAGAAGTGCGCACACATGGCAAGCAGCGAGCTTCCCCTTGTCCTCATGTTGCACGGCCGCGTAATCGGGTCAGGTGGTGGATACGGTTCCCCGGCGGATTTCTAGTCGGGGGTGTGTGTGTGTGTGTAAGGGGGACGGGAGTGTTGGTGCGGGAGGTGGGTGAAACTGCGGAGCTTGGGTTCATTTCCTTCCCGGGCCGGTGGCTAAGTAAAGCAGACATGTGTTGCCTTACTTCCTGTGCTACTGAAAAATACATGTGGTTCCACAGTTGTAATTTCCCCTCCCTTCAGATGACTCAAAGTCTGGATTTTGTTAATGAGCCTCTGAGCCCTTACTCTGATGTTCTCCTTCAAGGCCTTTTCCAAAAAGGTGTCGCACAGCGACTTGTTTTCAGTGCCTGAAGAGGAGGGATGTGTAGTTTGTGATACAAAGAATGCTGTGACGGACAGAGGAAAACCACTGTAAACGTGGTGTTTTATCGCTTTTCCACTACTCTTCAAGGAGAGACTTGAGTCACATTTGATAAAATTGGCAATCTAATGAAGTGCTAGCTTCCTGTGACATCAGTATGGTTAGCGTGTCTTTCCTTTGTTATAACAGGAGTGTTGGTAACTTAGTGATTCAAAGGTCCGTGAATTATGCAAATTCCTTGGATTATTACCATCTTTGTATGTTGGCTTCAGAAATTAACGTATGTGCTCACCTCTAAAGATTTTGTAGATCTATTCTAGACTGCTTCTCCACCTTTTTGTCTCTGCCCAAAAAAGGCATATTCCTTATTTGTGTTAGCTTGTTCAAGATAAATTCTTGGTAAGAGCAGACTGCTTGATAGGTTTAATTCATGTTAAAACCTCCTACAGAGAGGCAAGGTAGTATCTGTTAGCTGGCAGGAGAATACTCCCATCTAGTAAAGAGATGCTAGGCTGTATGGAGCAAGTTGCAAAAGCTTTGGGCTTCAAGTGCATGGGGTTAAAGTGGAAGATGCTAATGGTTACCCTCGGGTGAATCCAAATGAAAAGAGGATTACAGACTCCATGAAAGTCAGTGTGCCCTGAGCACATCTTTGTTAGGCCCAGCAGGAGTCATTTAGGTTCTGTTGTAACAGAAAATAACTAGGGGCTTTTGGGAGATGCATAAGCTGCTGTCCTACCGCATGGTCATTTTTGATGTAGGTGTTTTGAACAGAGGTGCTCAATGGAGTGGTCCAAGTTGGTTTCCTCGCAACAGCAACGCCTAGTCAGGAGCCTGACCTTGGTGCCAAAGTGTATTCAGGAGGTAGCTGCAGCCGAGACAAAACTGAAATGGTTAGAAAAGTGAGAGAGCAGAAAGATTGGTAGGAACTAGAAAAAAGGAATTTCTAGGGAAAACACATGAAGTAAATGAGTTAAAGGAAAGACGGGACATGCTGATCTTTGGGCAATTACATAGTATAGCAGTGTTGGATTTGTTGTGGTTTTTGTATGCAAGAGGTGTAATTTTATATACACAAAAGCTACTTAATCCAAAATACGAGTTTTTTTGACAATACAGCTTGACTTAATTTTTTTAATCCTGTGCTTCTGGTAGTACAGGCCACCTTCCTGCTAGCAGAGCTTGCTGAAACTGCTTACACGTGCATAGCTTTTTCAGAAATAAACGTCTCAGTAAGATGAAAGGACTTTGTAGAAAGTGTGAATCAAATCTGAGAACTTAAGTGCTGCGGTTTAATAATACAGAAGCATGATCAAACAAAGAACTCCCTAACACTTCCTTTTCTTCCTTCCTCCAGTGTTGGTAAATCAGGTAGTTCTGTGTTTATGTAGGATTAGTTACGTAATAAGTAAGCTCTGGTGCTTCTTGTATGGAGGAGCACCTCTGTCAGTCAGCCCTCCCCCCCACTCCTGGATTTATTTCATCAAAAGTCTAAAATACCCTTTAACCTTGCTTGTTTTGTATTTTAGGTCCAGTCTTAAAGAAGAGAATCATCAAGTGTTTAGGACATTGGTATTTTGAGGAGTCTGCTTGGTGGTGATGTGTACGTGAAAGTCGAGAGGGGGAGGTGAAACAAATACCTGATATAGTTATTACAACCAGACAGCAACCGATGGTCAGAACATCTGGGATGAGTAGAAAATACAATAGGAAAAAGCTATGCAACTGCATATATCCATGGTTCATACCTTATGTGCTGTAAGCTGTTCTGCCCCTCATCTTAGAAAAGATGCATTACTATTGGAAAAGGTTCACTGAAGGGCAACAAGATATGAACTAGTTCCTAGATGAGAAGTGATTGAACGGGCTAGGACTTGTCAGCCTAGTAGAGATGATGGGACAATGATATGGTAAGGCTCTATAAAAGTCCTGTGGAGAGAGCAGGTAAAGATGGAAGAGGAGGCACACAGTCAGATCAGAGTTAGGCGCTAAGTTCAGAGCAAACAAGAGGTGGTGGTTCTTCACTCAGTGTAGGAACTTGTGTATCCACCGTATAGGGAGAAGTTTTTGTGGACTTAGGGGAGGTTGGACAGTCATTGGAAGATGGATACATTGAAGTTAGTAAATGAATGAGCAACAGCCTCAGGAAGTCTGAGTTGAAAATAGCTGGAGGTTGTGAGAGTGTAAGGAGGAGGAGTTGTATGCTTGTCTTGTTTTTCCTCTTCCCTCAACGGCTACTTGGTTGTTCTTTTTTGGTTTGTTTAAATAGGAGTGGAGCGCGTTAATACGTTGCTTTCTATACAGTGGTGAGTTTTGCAGTTACAGTGATGGTATTAAAATGCTTGATACTGAGTACCAGTGATCTTGGTTCTAACTTCTAGCTTTTGTCATTATGGTGTTCATTACCAGATAGTTTGGTGGGTTTCTTTGCAACAGCTGTAAGTAGCATTTAAAGGAACGTACATTGCAGTTCTGTCTCTAGGTATTTTGCAGGTAATATTTTCAAAATACTTTATGTTATCTTAAAAAAAAAAAAGTAGATGGAAACTGTTTAGTATTTGATACTACTTTCATGTGTGTCATAAAATGTTCACAAGGTTGTAGACCATGCACTATGGCTAAGTAACTGGTTTATGTTTCTTTGTGTTTTCTTTCAATGAAACAAATCTGTTTTTATCACTATTCTACTGTAGATGACGATAGAACTGAAAGTGGCTCTTGTTGGAGAAGGGCATATTTCCAGGCTTCTCCTTCTGGCTTTCCTAATCAAAGCATTAAAGTAATGCGGTCTGCCATATCTCGCTGAAGAGGGCATTAGTGTCCCTGTGCTTTTTCTGAAGTAGCTCTGTGGTTGGCTACCACTTTTATTTTTTAACAGCTGTGCATGCGCATTATCAGGTGGGTTTTAGACTTTCCTGTTCAACAGTGGTTGTGTTTCAATGACAGCTTTGGGCTTTCACTTCAGGCTTCCTTTGAAGACTCTTTCAGGTACAGCCCACTTCACGAACACACGTCATTGCCTCAACGGGGTCTGTCCATTCCTTTATACTGATGCATCTTTTTGATGCAACAGGGTAGTGACTGGTACTCCAACTTCTCAAATCCGTAACAAAACCCATGAAGGCTTGTAGTAGTATAGGGTAACAGACGTCAGAGCCACCTGAAATAAAAAAAATACACAAATTGATGAGAAGTACCCTGTCAGAATCTGCAGGTAGTTACAACTTAAATAGTTTAATAATCAAAAATACAAAGTGTGTTTTCTTTTCAAGAAAAATATTATCCATTCATGAAAATGAAATTATGTCTTTCAAGGGAGAACCAGGTATTTGGTGGCAGCTAGACTGGAATACATGGTTTCTGAACTAAGCTTTGGTCCAGTTATTTCAGACAGCTTGGTAACTTTCTCTAGCTATGTAGTACTTCTCTTAGGTGGTTATTGAAACAACTCATTTTAAAATATGTTCTAAGTCTTGATTTACCTTGGTGGTACTTCATATATACAGTACAGGTATGTACAGTATCAATACAGTAAAACAGAGTTCTACAGAATTGATTTAATATCTTTCCATATAGCTTGGATGACTTACTGTTTTAGAAATTGACTAGTGGAAAGTGTTCTTTTGTGTGATTATTGGCTGCCTTATTTGACGTGTGGCTTTTGTGAAGGTAAGTCAAATGGCAGGTTTCTGAAGAATATTATGCTGGTACATATAAATTTTTTTTCATATTAACATAGTAAGCTTGAGCTGCTGTTTTCCCTTTATGGCTGGACAAGGGTAACCGAGGGTATGTTTGTGCTGCATAATTGAGGACTGCACAGGAAACTCTCCTCCCCCACAAGTTCGTGGCATCTGGCTGAACACATGCTCTCCACAAGTAAAAGCAATACAGTTATACTGGTGTGGTGGTGCCTAGCCCTGATGAGAGAGAATTTTACTAACTTGACAACCTTGCAGACTTGAATCTATGACTTTTGGGAGACAAGCTGCTTTTCTGTATTGTGCTATTTGGGTGGGGTGCATACCTCATACAACTTGCACCATACAGTGGGCTATGTGCACTGTCTCTGATCACCTCTGGGTTAAAGTACTGTAAGCTGCTATTAAGTATATGTGCTGGCAGTCTTTTTGAGTTCTTAAAAAGTTACCATGGCTGTCAAAAACTTGATGTGTTACTTGAGAACTTAGGCTTCATTGCAGTAGTTTTATTTGCTGTCCAAAATAAGCTGTAGGGTGTACTAAGTTGAGTAGTTGTTGCTTTATATCCATGTGATCGATCTGCTTCTGTAGGTGACTTTTGACATGTCACCGTGATTGGTGTTGGCTTTTGAATATTGATACCCTTTACACAAGGATATTTGTTACACAAGATCTTTAGTGGTCCTGAAGTAGCACTTAGTAAATAGAACTGCTCTATAACTAGTGATTGATAAAATACAGAGTATAACTTGAATATACTTGAACTTAGCTAGAAAAGGTCTCCAAAGAATACTGTCATGCTTTTGGTATAGCATATTCTGAAATGATAAAGTTTAGGGACATTTCAAATTTTTTGCTGAAATTAAGATAGCTGTCTATCTAATGTTTTGAAATAGTGGTATGAATAGTAAGATTCAAATGAGATTTTTATAAATAAGCAGGTGGAGAGAACCACCACAAACTACTTAACCCTGTAGTAAATCTGAATGCAAAATTGAGACTATGGATTCTTCTGCAGATGATCTTACAATGTTCTTAAATATGTATTTCTAAATTTACATTTGCACAATTAGCAGTAGGCGAAAATATTACAACATTATTTTTAAAAAAGTGCAACATTTGCATTTAAAAAGTCAGTCCTGACATCTTAGAAGCTCCTTTTTCTATTACTGAGAATAAACATCAATTATGCAAGCATCTCAGATCTACCTTGCCAGCATATCTCAATGGTTATCAGAAGGGATTATCTGTGTAAGAGTATGTGTTAGTTTGTGCTTGGCACCCTCTGAGTTCCTTGTTCACTGGGAGTTAACTTTGCTGCAGTAGAGAGAGCATGTCATGACAAAGGAAATGTGTATTTTAACCAGAAGATGGAGCCATTTTAGTTACAGATCAGCGTGCCTATTTACATAAGCTTTTGAAAACTTGGTTTCTTAAAGTCTTTTCAGTCATTTTGTCTTTAGAGTATGGCTCATAGTTATAAATATAATTTCTTTATCTACAGAGAAGACTAAACGTTTTATTCTTCCAACAACAGTGCCAGGATTGTACAGGGGGAAGGCTATTCCACTTTCATAAATGTGCAAAAAAGAGTGAATGCTTGTGCTTTATGGGAATTACAGTTATCTCTGTAAATTGTCCAGTGTCCTGTGACTAGAGCTCTGTAGCCTTTGTACACCTTGTGTTGCCTGAAGTAACATTTTGGAATATTGATCCGTAGTGTTGTATCCGACAGTCTGAATGCTCTTGTGACTTGGGCCCGGGAAAGGCTGTTAGCTCAGACTGAGATTTTGTTTTTCCTACTCCAGTGCCTTAAACTAAATTGACTCAAAGCTATGTAATGGAATGGTTGTCCTATTTGGGTATACTGGCACAAGTTGTCTTATTTCAGCAATGTTGGAGTGCTTCATAACCTTGAAACACCCCTGGCTTATTAATTCTAGCAAGTCCCATTTTAGCAGAAGTATTTGCAATGCTGTACTTATATCATCTTGTATCGTCCTTCAGCATCCACTTTTCTAAAAGGTATATTTATGTTTTTCTTAGAGTTTGACTCTTTGCCCCTGCGTTTGTACTTAGTAATGTACCTGATAGACTTTCCCTTTCCCCCACTCTTTCAAGTCTTTGGCACTGAAGATTATTTTTGGTGAACACAATGTCAACTTGAAGAGTAGGACCTTATTCAAATCTTCATTTTGAACTCTCTCAATGTGTGGTATTTTGTGTGTCATCTTCTTCCCCATATTCCTGCTGTGAGAGAATTTGAGGTTTCTTGTGACTTGTTTTTTGTTGATTTTTTTTTTTAATCTACTTACTCAATCTCATTGGAAGTTTAAATTTTCTACAAATGATACAGAGTGAGTACTGATATTTTTCATAAGACGTAGTTCTGCTGGAAGGCATCTAGACTTGTCTTGTTGGCAGTATGGCTAAGACAGTATCCTGAAATACCAAAATATTTTTAAACTTAAAAACAGACTTGAGGTTTTTTTAAACTAAAAGAGAGTCTTCGGTAGAAGGTTCCAGATTGGGCACCTGTTGTCAAACTGTTGCCCCCGTTTAACAGAATTTCTGGAGTCTGCCTCCAAACAAACTGGAGCTTCCTGTGAATGAGGCATGTGGGCAGAGGCTGCAGAGGGAAAGGGGGAATTACTTACAGAGCAACGTCCCACGTCCCCCCACCATCTGATGTATGTTGGAATTCTGCTGTTTGACCTTCTACTCTGCCCTCTGCTACTGTTCCTTCTACGGTACAGCTGTACTACTGAGGATCTCTTAGCAGAGGTCTGCTTTTAGGTGGGGAGAATGAGGACTCACATGAAAACTTGACTTTTTTTCAGTTATTATCTTCTCACTGTGGTGGCATACGTGTATTAAGAGTGTGTATGTGGACAGCATGTCTTGAAAAACTATGCTTCCCTAAAGTGTAAAGTGAAGATTCCTCTTCTCCCCCCCCTCCCCATTGTTGCACTAGGCTGATTCCTCTGCATTTTCCATGACTAAGGTCTACTAAATATATTCTGGCTGTGTCTTGACTGGGATCTATTTTGAGATGAAGAAAAAGATAGCTAAGTGATTGTAAATACCTAGGTTACAGCAAGGGTAATGATATCAGTTATTCCTTGCTAGAAAAAGCTAAGAATTTGCTTCAACGAAAAGTGCCACTTCTGAACACCATGACTGTTTCACTAGCAGAGTATAATCAGAAGACTAGAGAATCTCTAATCAGGCTGCTTGTTTGTATATCTTTGTTACCAAAGAACAGAAAGAGGTTAAAGCAAACCTGTGTTCGTAGAGGTGTTGTAATAGAACCTCATTTGGTGTCCATTTCTGGAATGTGATTGCTTCTCAGTGCAAAAAATCTGTCGCCATGTCAAGAGATTCAGGCTACTGTGTTCTGGATCTCAAAAGTCATGCTAAGCGGAAGCATGTGTGATTTCTTTCTTTTAGACAGGGTTATGAGTAAGCTAGTACAGCTAGTAAATCAAGTTTATTGCTAACTGATCAGACTTCAAGTTCACATTTAGAAGCCCTCATTCTTCAGATTCTCTCTTACATTTGTAAGAAAAGGATGTATAGCAGATGCTAATGTGCATAATGCCTTGTTGTACAAAGACCTATTTTCTGTTTGTGTTGTATAACTTCAGTTTTGGAGGAAAAAATTAAAATGTGTTTTCTCCCCTTTGTACTGTCCTCCACCTCCATTGTTAGTTTCAACTCCACTAACTCCACCCCTGCACAATTAGATGATGTCTGTATATTCCTCCCCGCCCCCGGCTTCCACCTTCCATGTACTCTGTTTTGCATTTGAGGTCAGTCACAGGTTCCCTTTTCTTTCATGCTGGTCCACTGTCAGCCCTGCTTGAATTCCTGCATGCAGGAATGGTCCCTCTTGTGCTTTGAGGAGGCTGTCCTTGAAGGTCAGCCAGCTCTCACAGGCTTTCCCTTCACCCTCCATGGTGGTCTTCCATGAGATTCTACCAAGAGGATCCCTGAACAAGCTGAAATCTGCTCTCCTGAAGTGCCATGTTGTAACTGTATATACTGGGTCTTGCACTGTACACTGTACTATTTGTCTTTCTCACTTCCCTCAGGACTTTAAACTCCGCAATTTCATGGTTGCTGCGGCCAAGGCTGCTCTTGACTTCTGCATCTCTGTCTGGTTCTTCCTTGTTTGTGAGCAACAGGTCCAGCAGAGCATCTTCACTAGTTGGCTCATTGATCACTTGCACCAAGAAATCATTTTCAACACGCTCAAGAAATCTGGAGTGCTTGTGCTTGGCCACACCCTACCAGCAGATACCAGTAGTTTTAGGCCCCAATGTGTACCAGGGCCTGCAATCACGAAGCTTCCTCCAGCTTTCGAATGAAGGCTTCTTGATGAGGAGGTCTGTAGCAGGCACCTAGCACAGCATCACCCGTCTTGGGCTGTTCTCTGATCCTTAGCCATAAGGTCTTGACTGTCTTGTCACTCGTTCCAAGTAAAGCAGTGTTGTAGACAGCCCTTTCCATAGACTGAAACTCATGTTCCTTAACTTTCCAGCCTGGCTTTTCTCAAGAGCTTGTATCCGTCCATTGCAGCACTCCAGCCATGTGAGCTGTCCCACTGTCACTCTGTAATTCCTGTGAGGTTGGAGCTCTGCAACCGTGCATGGACTAAGTCCTCCTGTTATTTCCCATGCTGTGTGCGCTTGTGCGCAAGCACTTGAGATGGGCCTCTAGACATGCCTCTTTCACAAGGGAAGCGTGAGAGCCTCCTGTCATGTGTTCCCCATGTCTTCACTTCTCTTAAGCGTGACGACCTTTCTCTACCATCCCTAGTTTAAAGTCTTATTCACAAGCTTAATGCGCTTGGTGGCAAAAATACTCTTGCCACACTTTGTCAGATGGATCCTTGTTCCTGAAAAAAGTTCCTGTGGTCATAGCAGTAAAAGCTCTGCTGATAACCACATATTGACCCTCTGGATGCATCTACTCTGCCCTGAGCCTTTTGCTTCTCACTGGAGAGACTGAGAAACACCACCTGGGTCTCTTCATCCTTGCCCACAGTCCTCAGCAGTCACTCTTGATTTGCTCAGTAATTGCTTTTTGGAAGTGTCACTGGTGTCCATA
This sequence comes from Pygoscelis adeliae, assembly GCF_000699105.1. NCBI lineage: Eukaryota > Metazoa > Chordata > Aves > Sphenisciformes > Spheniscidae > Pygoscelis > Pygoscelis adeliae. The sequence goes on from NW_008824808.1 coordinate 3,335,320, forward strand.
TGGATAAGCAGGAAGGTGCAATAGTTTGAGGATTGGATGAGCCTCAGTCTTTCCAAAACACTATTCAGCAAGCAGCAGACCTCCCAGGACCTCCTGCTTATCTTCCCTCTTGTGCAGTGTGTTCATCCCCTCCTGGAGCTCTCTCACCTGGCCACTCAGCACCTCAGAGAGAGCGCACCACCCTCAGATGAGGCCACTGCTATCAACAGCACCAGGGAGGAGCAGCAGGTGCTCCCTGCAGCCCAGCACCTGGATGGTGACATCCTCCCTGTGCAGTTCTTGAACTTGGGATCTCTGATGTGTGAGGGACAGTTGCTTCAGCTAGTGTTGGAGACTTCACCCTTTAACGTGTTGCACAACCTAGAATGGTGTCTCAGGGCCCTTTGTAGGTTTGTCGTGTGAACTGCTGTGACCTTTGTTAGCTGCCTCTGTTGGCTGAGCCGCAGGAGGTGTGCTGTGCCCATGTTTATGTTGTTAAACTATTAAACTTTACCATCTAGTTCTGTTCATAATATAGATTTAAAGCACACATGTTTATGTGAATGTTTTGTTCTACTTGCAATTGGTTTCTGATAGACACATCATATCAATATTATTTTAACAATTCCAGTATTGTAAACTTACTTGTAATGACTGCTATTTCTGCAAGGCAGCTATTCATTATTATTAATCATTAATGTTTTTAGTTGGCTGGTGCTGTTGTGTCGGCTGGTGTTGCATAACTTCTTGGCTTCTCAGCTTGGAGGGACCAAACACAACACATTTTCATGTTCACGTTTTGCCGGGTCATGTGCCTGTAATAATATTCATCTCTTACCTCATTAAGTATTTCAGGGTAAGGGAATTTATTAAATGCTATGAAGTAGAGGGGAGACAATTCTGCCATATTGGAGATGCTTCAGTTGAAAAGCCTGAATTTTCTTCTCTTTTTCTCTGTGATATCTGTAACATAATTTGTTGCAGGTGGAAACACTGCAGCTTCGGTCTATGTTCTAGGAATTATTTTCTTCACCTCTGTCTCTTTTATAGAGGGATTTTAACTGAATAAGGCTCCTGGTGCTTACTAGTGCTAGATAAAACTATATTATCTTCTTTTCTAGTTGCTCCCGAGAAAGAACACTTAAAAGAAGGAATCCTTCTGTGGGTTCTCTGACTAACTTGTGCAGTCAAAGGACTGATTGCAAGCTCTTTAATTAGCATTCTAAACAATAAGGTAGGATTATTTAGACTACTGCTAGATTTATTGCTTCTTTGTTTCTATTTAAAAAAAAAGCTGTTGGAAAGATTATATTTAAACTACTGCTTGTTTTAGGCTAGTGATTTTTTGCATTTTTTTTCTTTGGCTTGTAGAGCACTATTGTAAGGATATACTATTATGTAAGCACATGCACTTCTTTAACGTGTCAAACATATTTCCAGACAGACTTCGTGTACGAAAAAGGAAATGAGAAACTTCTTAGTGAATAGCCACAGTTGGTGTTACTGTTGGTGGTAAATGCTTCATTTTGTTTGTCAAATGACTACACCCTACCAGTCATGCATTTTAAAACTATTTATGTAAAAACAAACAGATAGCATCTGATAATTATTATGACTCATTTAAGGAAGTGATAAAGCCCAAGAGTAGCAGAGATCCTTTCCTTTTTCAGCTTGATTTTTATTAACATTGCTACGCTTGCCTGCCATTGAGAGATATCAAAAAGGAAATTAAGAAGACAGATACTCTTGTAACTAATATTTGGTTAAATTGCAAGTCGTTAGATAATGATAGGATGGAGAGGCGTGTTTCAGCTTATAAATTAAGTGTACAAAACCAGTTATTGGACAGTTTTAATTTTAGATTGTAAATACAAGCAAATTTATTAAAGCTTCTCTAACTGATTTTTGTGGAAATTCTTGAGTTTTGAAAAATGCTGATGTATGCCAATCAAAAATGGAAGAACATCAACCAGGTTTTTTTTTTTTTTGTTGTTGGCATCAGTGTTGCCAGCCATTACCTGCCTTAACTGCTGGTGCTATATAAAATGCTTGCAATTACTTTACATTTTTTTGGAAACGTAACCAGAGTTTATTTTCAGCATATTTTGTAATATACTTTGCTAGATTGACTTCACTTGTTTTTACTGAAATATGTAACTCTATATGATTCTGTGTATGGTAAGGATAAATATTCTTGGGTCTTGTTTTATACCCAGATGCTCTAGGTGGAGCTTCAGCTGAGGAAGATCTGTTTATTGAGAAGCTGAGAGTATTTTTCCTTAAAGTCAATAGAATGAACATTTATTTTTAAACTAAGTCAAATTATAGATTCAAGCCTTCAGAACAGGGTACCCAAAAAAGATTAAATATCTGATCCCCAAGAAAGAGAACAAATTAAATAGGGGTAGGATGCTAGCTTATTTTTTTTTTAATGGAACAGCTGTTCACCAAATGATTTTGTCTGACATGATTAAAAAACTATTTGTCAAACAAAACATTTTGTTTGATATGATTAAATGTACTTAAATTATGGTCCATTTATAGACAAATAAATTCCAATTGTTTATAACTCTTGTATAGTGCAGATGTGCTTGGTAGGTAGCCTGTTGGCTTATAGTTAAGGAAGAAGATGGCTGTATTCTATTGAGTGAAGACAAATAGCGTTAGTCTGAGGCTTTTAATTCTTGAGCGTAAGTTGCCTTTGCTATGAAGAAGACACAAATGAAGGACAAAATATAAATAGGGTACTGAAGAAATTTGATATGCTCAAGGCCAAAGAATATACCTACTATTTGTATTCTGTGCTTTGAATGGACAGAATCTTTTGAAAAGACAGGCGAATGAGAGTTCAGTGTGCTTTTTCTCATTGGTGATGGGGCCGACTTACTGTAACCCATTTGGTATACGGGATTTTAGCTAATCCTAATACAGCAAATAACTTGGAATATGCTGCTTTGTTAAATAAGGTGACTAATTTCTCTCTGTCACATTCAGTGGTTTGTTGCGTGACTGGATATTGACTGTGTTTGCATTTGTGGTAGCCCAGGCTGGGTATCTGATTATAAACTTCCGGATCCTGGAGGCAATGCAAAGGTGAGAATTTGCATGTTAAAACAGTAGTTCTCAAACCAGGTGTACTTTTCCAGATCATATTCCATATGCTTCAGTGTGTACAAGGGGTTTGCACTTAACGTGCTGGTCTACATATATCAACTCTATAGCCGTGTTTCTTTGGGGAAGGGGTGGGGGAGTAGGTCTACACTTTAAAAACTATTGTGGATTAATGCATTCACAAATAATTAACTTCAGCTTCTTGGCAAAAGGCTTATTTTTCTTTGGCTATCCTTGGAAGAAATCTGTAGAGCTTGATGACCACTGGTTAGATAATTAAGTTTCAAGCAGCTAAGGCTGTAGTCTTGTTTGTTGCTGTAGGAGGTTGCTGTGGAATACCTGGAGTTGAAATCATCACTGGTGCATATTTTGAGTAGTCACAAGTGTCCACTTCCAGGTACTGGGGGAAGTCGTAGCCAAAAGGTGAACTTGGTAGCCGTGAAGGCACCAGGGAACGAGGAAAATGTCTATCTGTTTTCAGAAATAGCTTCTAGAGAATGGTGGCAGTATCTCCAAACAGAGGTTTAAGTTTGTTTTAGAGGCTGCAGAGGTGGCAAGAGCTGGGGAGAGACCCGGACAATGGCAGTATAGGTGTCAGGGCTGGGAAAGGTGCTGTGGAAGCTGTTAAGAGCCCAAGGGAATTGCGGCTGGGCAAGGCAATGGAGCTGAGTACTTGTGGAAGTGACAAAAAGGGTATCTGTGTTTGTGTGCATGCTTGTTTCTGGAAATGTGGTGTAAGTGTGCAATATGCATGAGTTCCTACTTAAGAGTAAGAATACATACCTGCAAGATGGCATATTGGCTTCTGTGTTGTGACTTGCATTACTGCTATTTCTTGTCAAGTTCAGAGGATCAACTGTATGTTTGTGGTGATACATCACAAAACTGTAAATAGTTTAATGTATTATGTCCACATTATGATATGGAGAACCTGCTTCTTGCTTCAGTTGTCTCGTGGTATAAAACAGGCTCCTGGGGCAAAGGCAGAAGAAAATCTCCCTTCCTATCTTGAGGGTTACTAAAAAAAAAAAAAATCCAAACGCCATGAATGGCTACAATATGCTGTACAATTTAATGAGATCTGAACAATGGCTCTTTATTGGTGAATGGGTTGTTTGTGTGTATGTGTGTATTTATCTTTAAGATGTACTAACTTTGAGTGGAAGAAGGTATGTGTTGTTACAGAAAAGTAAAGAATGGACACAATCTTAATTTTTGAGAACTGGTCTCCTGTAGAGCTGTATATCAAAATAATTTTATGTTGTGCAAGTCTAATTTCACTTAACAGATCATTGATAAACGTATTTCAAGTCCACTAGTATTCCTGAAGTGAAGTATAGGACGGAAAAGAGGAGAATAATCTGGGAACTGCTTTCAACCTCCTCTTGCTTATACAGGAATCATTAAGATAAGATAATGATCAACAAAGTGGCTTGTTGTGAGGAGTGATACGGGGTGAAGGGGGGCTTGGTGGTGTCCTTCTGTAGGCTTTGTGGCCAAGGTAATTCTCAAAAATTCCATGGGAAATTAATGTGTAACAGCAAGCAACAGAGGTGAGTTTTAGGTATGCCTTGACAAGACTGCTGTTCTCCCCTTTCCCCTTTTATTTTGGTTTCCAACTTTGTCATAAAGTATCCAGTGGTTTTCTTTGTTAGAAGGAGCTTTGCCTGAATTTTATCCTTAACCTCGTCTGTTGACAGATGGCCTCAAAGGATTTGGATTGTCACTAAGTGCCCTGTTCTCTGTGATCAGTGAGTCTATATTCCTGTGATGTGGAAGGATTCCCATGGCATGTCTCCTATAAAAAAAAAATGTGGTTTGCAACTCTGAAAAATCGGTGTGCTTTCTCCATATAACCTGCGAAGATTGACAGTGCCTTGTACTGCAGCATTGGAGAGAAGTTTCTTTTGGTGGCTGTAGACAAGTGCCCCCTCTGTTAAAGTGAGAAAGAGAGTATTTGCAACTCTGCAATGCTTCTGTGTTTCATATACTGCTTCGTATATAACTGAACACTGTGTTCCTTCTAAGTAGTAGAGTCACCTTTCCTCATGTTACTGTGTTAGTATCTCTCAACTTTGGTATGATTTGCTAAGCTGCAAGTGAAGTGCGCATACCTTGTTCCTTTTGATGAATGTAATTTTAAAGCATGGCTTCTCTTTAATAACTAGACAGAGACCCACAGCAGCTTTCCAGTGTATTAATTCTAGGCAGATAGTAATGAAAACTGAACTGTAAATGATGTCCTGGATGTGACTATTTTTTTTTAAGTTTGATTCTCTCTGCCTTGTGCTATTTGTATTACTGAAAAAAGTGTTTCTAAACCCCTTGAGTCCCAAGAAAGCAGCTTTGTTAGAAGTACCAGAAATTGAAGAACTTACAAAAATAATCCTGTTTTCTCTTTGACATACATAGTGATCATGCTTTGAGACAGTAAGCAGCAGTGATGTCCTAATTTTGCATCACCAGTGTGGACAGAAGTTTCAAAACAAGTTACATGCTTTATATTCTATCTCATAGGTCAATAATCCTATATCAATCCAAGTCCTAGAAAATCCAAACCTGAAAACTAACTCTTTGTTGGAAGTGAAACAAAAAGAGTCTAAATGAGCTCGCATTGTGTTAAAGGAGCAAAGCTCTTGGTGCAGTTGATCATGGAACCTCTTGTAGATGAGAAAGCTGATCTTTAAGTGTCCTCTGCTGATTATCTAAGTTAATGTGTTAAACTTACTTGTAGCAAGTAGTTTGATAGAAGTCTTATTAATGGGAATAATGGTTTATATCAAAGTTGTTCAGAGACTAGATGTAGTGAAACGGAGCCAGAATTACTTGCTTTAAACTGAATAATTGGATGTGGTCCTTTCATGGTATTTTAAGAACCTACTTAAGCAACAAGCGAGTCTTCTTTTCATCATAGAAAGTGCCACCCAGCATACAGCTACAGCACAACAGAGAAGTCTGGGATTGAGCACAGGGCAATTTGTCTTCCCTTGCAGCTGAGCGGAGGGCTGAGTGAGGTATCTGGTTTTAAATACTTACTGGTGACTTTTTTTTTTTTTGAGTCTGTGTTTGTTACTGTAATAGAGAGAGCCTGTAATTCAGGGCCTGCTCATGATGTGTTTGTAAAGAAGCGGTCCCTGATTGTCAAAGTGGTATAGCGTGGTACAGTTACATTCATGGCTTCTTAGATCATGTGTTAGTATTATCCTGTTATGAATGGTAGCTCCTTCGGTGGCTTCCTAATTTATTTTCTGAATTTTCCTCTGTAACTTCATAAATTTCCAATAAAAGCAACTTAAGCAGAGGGTTTTTTTTGTGTTGTGCCTTTATTGCTTTTTGCTCATAAAAATCTTGAAGAGGATAGCGTTTGAAAAATTGTATCTGAGTCAATGCTTCAGAATTAATGTAGAATGTTAAGGATATTCCACTTCAGCAGTATGAGCACTGATGTGTCTCCATTAGAATCGTAGGAATCATAGAATCACTTAGGTTGGAAAAGACCTTTAAGGTCATTGAGTCCAACCATAAATGTTTGTGCTTTTGTGCTTTCTATTAATATGCATTATTTGACAGTTGTATTGATAACATTAGTAAAAAAGACTTGAGTCAAGTTAGTTTGCAACACCTAGAAAATACATGAATGGTTATCCGAAAGGTTGTTTGGTTTGGTGGTGTGTGGTAGGGTTTTCTTTTTGTTTTGTTTTGGGTTTTTTTTGAGAAAGCTTAGCTATGGAATATAATACCACTTTAAAGTGTCAATAAGTACCTAGAGCTATTAAAATAAGAAAATTATTATTTAAAGAAAAAGAAAAGGGGCATTTCAGGAAACCATTGGTGAGCGCCCTCTTCCTCCATCCTTCTTTTAAAGCATTAGACTGTGAATGCTGCTAACTACATGTTTCAAACCTGCATGCCTATCTTTGTCTCTAATGCTACTTAATTCTTTTAGAGCTTTTAGAAATGTGGGTTTATCTTGTAAATTCAAATAAAGACCCAGAGTAGAAGTGAAGCCTGCTGACACAGTGGTTCCAAAAGTCTGATATTGTGGTACAGTTCCTCTGTTGTGGAATGTGATACTCTTTAGGATAGCACGTGTGTTTATGAATGTGTATAAGTTGCTAATAACATTATGTTACCAAAAACCCAGTTACATTATGGAATTAGTTAAAAGTGGAAACAAGCTTCAAATACATAGAATAAACTTTACTTTAGGCTGCTTTCATTGTTTTATTTCCTAAACAGTAAGTGTAAATATGCATTGCAGTCTCTTCAATTGCTTTTTGTTTAACATACTACTTTAACAGATTGGTATTTGAGTATGCATTTTGATAATTTTCTTCGATAGAAAAGGCTGGAAGAACCATAAGAATAGAAAGCGTGATGGTTGTGCTCTGTACTACTGTACAATAGCTTCTTTCCTGAGGTACTCAGAATTCCATGTTTTTCCCCAGTTACATAGTCTGTATGACTACATTTTAAGTGTTTAAGCATTATGACCTCAGTGGTCTGAAAAAAGTAAGTTGTCTTCACTCATATATCTAAATAACTTGTCCATGAGTGAAAATTTGGGGTTAATAGCAGTATCAGCATATACAAGTTATTTTTGAAGTGGACTAGGTTCCCCCTTGTGTCCTGGTATGAATTCTGTAATTGTAAACTGAACTACAGTTCAGTCTTCCCTTAATGGGAGAGCTTCCTTTTGGCACAGTTGTTCTGTCCCAGTGAGAAAAGCATGCATTACCCTTTCTTGGAGCCCGTCAATGCACAGAGACCTCAGACAGAAATAGTTTTAGTAGACAGTTGACCTAGTTATAAATATTTTAAAATATCCACTTATTTGTCTCATTATGCGTGAATGTTTTTGCTTTGTGTATATACATATATTTTTAAGTAATGCTTCTGCTAGTGTTGATTTTGATAAAAATGAAAACTGATTCAAATTTTAAAGACAGATCTTTTGGAAGCCTCAGTTTTTGAGGAAGTGTGTAAAAGGTTGTTAATATCAGATATGAAATTATTGCTTTTTTTAAAATTAATTACATCTCAGTCAAAAGCTCTGAAATTGATTCTAAGATCACCAAAAGCTTTATGTCATACTGCTCCAAATATAAAACTTTATTCAAATTTCAATAAAAAGGTACCATTTTCTACCAAAGTTGAGTGCCTTGTCATCATTCAGATATGATCTCATTTAATTAAGGTTAGTGTACAGTATAAGCCAGATTGATTCTGTTTGTTCTGTACATATGAGATTTTTAGAGCATGCTGTTCAGCGACACTTTTCCAGCCTGGTTTACAGGCAGTTGATTTTTTTTCTGTAGAGTCAGTCCTGTGAAGAAATGTGAGAATAGTGGCAAATAATTTGGTGGATAGGTCAACTTCTTTGTGTGTGCCCTGACTTAAGCTAAGTAACACTGGAAAAAAGGGATGGATATGCTTATGATATGCATATGGTCTAGGCAAATGAAAACTTGGGGAGTTGCCTAAAACATTAAAAACTTGGGGAGTTGCCTAGAGGACAAGTATATTAAAATTCTTCCTATTTGAATATTTTGTTACATGTTGCTTTTGGCTGTAGGTGGGAAAGTTTCAATATTACCACTTCTAACTCTTGTTTCCCCTGTATCTTGTATTTCAATTTTCAAATTCTTTCCTGTATCAGTTTGAGGTGGAAAACAGTCTTTTGGGATCATGGAATGATGAAAGCTTGGTTTGGTTGCTAAAAGCCTTGTACTGAACATGTGTCAT
>NW_008824808.1:3344219-3389249 GCF_000699105.1 Pygoscelis adeliae
CCGCCGGCCCCCCCCCCCCCCCCCCCCCCAAAAAAAAACCCCAACAGTTAAACATTTAAAGTTATATTAATGTGTATGTGATTAAGATATCTGCAGAAATTTGTTTGATATTGTAACACATCCCCAGGGCTGTAAGCTGTAGTTGTTCCTATTTTATATGTCACAGTAAAACCAAGTCTTGGATTATGTGTAGATGGCTTCTCTACAGTTTTGATAGTATCAGAACAACATACTTATTCTGGAGGCTTGGTTTCTATATCGTTAGAAACGTCGTGCAATTTTTTTTTTTCTTTCTCTATTTTCCCTTATCTGATGTTTGTAGAAAACTCATTTGGCTGCCAGATGCAGTTGCCATTGTCTAGATCAACTCTTGCATTTTTTTTTCCAGCATTTAAAAATTCCCTACTAGCTGTGAAATCCTGAATTACAAATGTTAAGATAAAGTTCTTGTAGCCATTGGGTATAGCATATTTAATTCATATTGCTGGAAGGTCTTTTGCTTAGGTCTCCAGTCTGGATGATGTATTTTGTGTATTTGTCTTAATGTTTGGTTTACTGTGTATTTGACTTAGTATTTTAGTTTTCTGTCTTTTAATGGGTTCAATTATGTTTGTAAGGACATCTTAAAGCTATTGAATCTCTTTTCAAGTTTGGGCAGAGAATGCAGGAGGAGAGTTTGTATCTTGGGGCATGACTTGATATCTTGAAGCCAGCTTTAGAGTTCCTAGGGCTGGTCAAAATTGCCATGGTTGCATCTCAGGGAGCATGGGTCTGGTGTAAGCTTACTCTGCAAATTCAAATTTGCCTTAAATAGAAAAAAGAAAATAAAATGGCAGTAGAATTTTTATGGGTAGACTTTATGCAAGGCTAGATAATCATCTGTCTTCCAGAAGTCAATGTGAAAGCCAAAAGCCTAAATTCCTTGTTGTGCATGCTCTAATTTCACTTAAAATCTGTCATGGTTTAACCTTAGCCAGCAACTGAGCACCACACAGCCGCTTGCTCACTCCCCCCACCCGGTGGGATGGGGGAGAGAACCGGAAGAGTAAAAGTGAGAAAACTCATGGGTTGAGATAAAGACAGTTTAATAGGGAAAGCAAAAGCCGCGCACGCAAGCAAAGCAGAACAAGGAATTCATTCACTCCTTCCCATCGGCAGGCAGGTGTTCAGCCATCTCCAGGAAAGCAGGCCTCCATCACGCATAACGGTTACTTGGGAAGACAAAACGCCGTCACTCTGAACGTCATCCCCCTGCTTCCTCCTCCTTCCCCCAGCTTTACATGCTGAGCATGACGTCATATGGTGTGGAATATCCCTGTGGTCAGTTGGGATCAGCTGTCCTGGCTGTGTCCCCTCCCAGCTTCTTGTGCACCCCCAGCCTGCTCGCTGGTGGGGTGGTGTGAGAAGCAGAAAAGGCCTTGACTCCATGTGAGCACTGTTCGGCAGTAACAAAAAACATCCCTGTGTTATCAATACTGTCTCCAGCAGAAATCCAAAACATAGCCTCATATGCTAGCTACTAGGAAGAAAATTAACTCTACCCCAGCCAAAACCAGCACAAAATCAATCTTTCTTTGAGCTTGTATTTGTGCTGCTGGATGGCAGTGTACAGATGAAGCTGCATGGAACTGTGGTCTAACTGTGGCTGTACTAGGAAGACAGGTAACTTCTGGTGCTTATTCCAAAATGATAAAAAAATGCCTCTCTATTGTTTGGGTAACCTTTTCAGAGAGCACCCTTTTTAATAGTTGTTGGCTGGTTAGAACTCCCATGCAAACTCAAATGTTAATGCTCTCTAAAATAGAGAATTTTATGTATTTGTTAAACAAATCAAGAGTATCTAATTTGCCTGCTGCGTGTTGGATGCATTCAACTTTTTTTTTTTTTTTTTACTAAATAACCACTCAAGTCATAAGTTTACAGTAAGAGTCCTACAGCATGAGTTTTTCCCCTTCAAAAGAGAAGTGCGTCTGTCTTTCTTGGAAGTATTATGTTGTAGATTCTTTTATGTGGTTATTCACAAAAGGAAAAATTGTAAGAAAGTGCTAAAAAAAAAAAATCAGTAGTTGTTCTTGAGACAAAGGATGCAGTAGCTACAAAAGAGGTAGGTTTTCTTTTTTGGCTAATTTTTAGATCTCTGTCAGATTTTTCCCCTTGTGTTTTGTCAGTTGAACTTTCCTGTAAAATACATACCATGTACGATGGCATGCACGAATCTGTTGTGTCAGAATCAGCACCTTACTTTTAAATTGACATCTCCCAGAACCTCCTGGTCAGACACAGCAAAACATTACATTTCTTAGTACATCAGAAAATCGGCTGCTTCCTCTTTTTAAACAGAAACAAAAGGAGCTCAGCTGTATAGCTTTAAATGATGTTATACAAGGCAAATAAGAAATAGAAGTGGATCCCCTTTTAAATGTCCCTTCAGTGATCCTTCGGAAGGATCTTAGGCTGGCTCCTAGAAATTTAAAGTTCTGACAGTTCTTTGCCTAGCAACATCTTCCCTTATAAAGGTTGTTTCAGACTTTTAAAATGTTCTGTTGTGCTTTAGAATTGCAGGAGGAAAATGGAAGAAATTTCAGCAAGAAAGTACATGTCTTAAGATACGCCTTCACGCTAAGACTGAGCTGGACTAATTAGTTCCTGGTCTCTGAAGGGGAGGTGTCATTCCCCCTTTGTCTTGTCTCCTTTCGCATAAGCCAATTCAATTTGTGAAGCTGGCAAAAAACAAACAAAAACCTCAGAAAACACCCAACAAACCAAAACAAAACTTGTCAGGGTTAGTTTTCTGGAATGAATGTTAACGGAATGATATGTTTACTTTGTGATCAGGAAAGCATCAGATCTAATGTAAGGTGAGGATGTTATAATGTCTCGTCAAAATATTGTGAGAAGAAGAAGGGAAAGTGGCATGAGTGGTATCTCTTCATTTCTCCAAGCTGTTAATTTTACCCAAGCTGAGATGTGAAGCTACACTATTGAAGTGTGGCTCCACTACAGTCCAAGTGAGTCTCTCCTAGAGTTGCTCCATGGTGCTGCCCTTCCTACTCTGGGCTCAACAGTCTCACCCGCTCTATGCACCACCGCCTGCGCCTCACCAGTAATGACTGGTGTCAGAGCTGAAGTGGCAAAATATTGTCTGTGTAATTTTATTGCCGGATCTGTGCCCTGATCCACTATGTTGTTGGTTCAGATGATTGCCAGCACTAGCACAAAAACGGGAATTGCAGCTTTCTGTTACTGTCTGCCTTATTAATAAAATACATGCGGATTGCTAGAACTTACTTTTTTGGTAGTTGTGAATTTATCATGGTAGAGGCTTGCTAATACACTGGTAACTAGTTGATATTCAGCATTTAACAGTGGTAATAGTCTAACTGGTATTCATGATAAATGTAGATTTCAGATACCTTGAAGTTATTCAGCATAACTTGGGAGATGTCATTTGTGGAATATATTTTTGTAGTAAAATAATCTACAGAAAACAACACCTGAATCCTGTATGTTACACCACTTGGAAAGTTAAAAATTTATGATGAAATTCTGCCCTCGTTCAAATTGCAGTCATGAGCAGGCCCGGCATTTTACTTCCATTATTTTGCCTGCCTTGTTTCTAAGAAGAAACGTTTTGGGCCAGCTGAGTGCTGATACCTCCTGCTCTATCAGTCCTGCTACTGATGTTGGAAATGTTGCCTTACCTTCCCATTACAGTTTGCTGAGCTTTGATTTGAGGTAGTAGTTTTTGTTCATGGTAAGAGTAAATGTGTTGTCAGTAAATTATTACAGATACTTGATTTGACTGGGATGCAATTATATGAATAGAGGAAAATTCGAGAGATGAGGAAAGCTGAAGGTGAAGAGTTAAGCCTTGAATTCATGTGAATCAGCGAGATTCATGATCTTTCACTTTTCTATGAAGAGAAAGACATGTAGGTGAATAATAATTCAAAAATTACAGCATTCATTGAAAGAGCAAATTTTTTATTTATTAGCTGCTGATGTTTGGTGTTCTTGTCAAGACACTGTTCTGTGTGGGTGTAGCTTGGTTTGGTTGTATTTGGAGAGTCTGTCCTAATGGATAATTGGATAATTTGACTGTTCTTTTTTTTTTTTTCTTTTCTTTTTTCCCTTTTTTCCCCCTCCTTTTTTCCTCCCGAGGATCTGCTGTCAGGGAAAGGCTTTCCTGTGCCTGTACTTCAAATAATGTCAGTATAAAACAGATAATTTTATCTGCCCCATATTATGCTGCTTCGTATCTGGACTTATCAGCTGTTCACTTCTGTGCCATCTATTATTCTGAGATACAAATGTTTAATATTTGTACAAGTGATTGTAGAGCATTTAAACATATGGCCTTGGTTAGGTGGCATTAATAGTGTTGAAACAGCCCTGGTTTATAGTTCTGGTGAACTTGCACAATGATCTAAGACTTCTTTAGGATAAAGAAAAAAATATAATATCTTTCAAAAATGCTGCCAAAATGCCTGAAGATGAATTTAGGTAAAAGCAAGCAATGCGGGATATGTTGTAGTTGTAAAGTGAGCAGCTTTGAATTTAGAAAGCATCCTCATTCTTTTGCTAAAAAAAACCCAACCCCCAAAAAATGCCCACAAAACCAAACCCAACCCCCACCAAAACCCCCAACAAATCAAATCTCCCCTAGCCTAGCTCAATGCCATTTGCATGGTGATCACATGCTCGTACATGTTGAAGTAAAATTCTTGGTAGTGTTCTATTTGACCGTGGTGAATTTCTTCCATCTCTCTCTACTGAGGGATGTTTTTGAGTCCAGAAATACATAAAGTACTCTAAAACTTTACCTACATCTTTTGTTTTTTCTGCTTCATCAATGTATCCAAATCAGGACTGCAGGGTGATGATGAAGTAGTCTCTACAGTAGAGTACATAGTAATCTCGCTGTTGATGACAATTCAGATTACAGATTTCAGTGGTACCTTCTCTAGAGAATAAGTATGCAACTCGCAGAATGAAGTGTAATGGTGTAATGTCAGGAGGGCTCAAACTAGCGATCTGCCTCATGCTTGCTCTCAGCATCCTGGTGGCTTGTGACAGCTGTCCTGCAATGCGCTGAGAAACCCAAGACTCCACTACTGGGGCAATACACCAGAGCGTATCTGCACAGAATACATATATCTTTTTTTCCTTCCTCTTCCTTTTTTCTGTTTTTGGAAACACTCAGTTCCATGTGTACGTGCCGATACAAACTGAAGCAAGCTGAAGCGTGCTATGCAGATGTACCTCCTGGGAACTAGCTGTTATGTGGAAATTGTGTTCTGAAAAATACGTGTAGGCAGTCCGACTCTTGGTTTTTATGGGTAGTTTTATTTCATTAAATGCTGAGCCACTGCCTATGAAGGTTTCTGTGTTCCCTTGCTAAGGGAATAACGTCTCCTTAGAGAAATAGCTTATATTTAATTTATGTGTAATAGATAACTCGTAGGAAGCTGCTGTTCTTAATATGAGTTAGTAGGTTCTCATTTAATAAGAAGCTGAACATAAACCATCTGTAGTGGTATTTGACATACTAACATGAGACAGTTTGTGTCATACAGCTTGCTCTCCTGCATCATCTTAATTCCCTAGTACCTTGTCTCCTTTCCTGACTCCTCCCTGACCTGGGCCGCCACCCCTCCCCCCATCCAAAATAAAGTCTCATTTACAAGTATTGTCTTATTGTCTCATAGGTAAGTATTTCTTGTTTTTTATATTCTTTTCTAAAGAGAGGTGCTTTGAGTTTGATAGATGCTATCCTGGCAGATACATGAAGAAAGGTGGCAGTGAACTGGGTTGGTTTTTTGGGCTGCGATGTTAGAAAAGATTGTCATGTTCATTTCGTATAATTTGTTCATATAAGGAAGGGTTGAGTTTGGATTATGGATGCAACTCTTAACACCCCACCTCCGGAAACAGGATTTTAAAGTATCAATAGAAACCTTACAGGGCTAGATGTGTGGGTATGTCAGTATGGCCTCTTTGGAAGCAAATGAGCACTCAGTTTCCTTGTGTTCCTGTCTGGCTAGGTCTGAGACCTCTGGGTTTGTGCTCATGTGGTAAATCCTGCTGAGAGCACAGTCCTACCCACTGCAGCTACTTTAAATGATGAAAACGTGCTTGTGTCCTGCCATCTCGGAATGGCAGATTAAGCACAGCTCTGCCTGCTAGAGACTCTGCAGACCCCACAATAAGGCAGTTTACTGCCTCTTCATGATAGACTGGGATCATAATTGCGCTCTCATTTTAAGAGCAGAATTTGGAGGATAGGCAAGAAGAGGTTGTGGCTGTAGTAATATATGCAGCTTGCTGGTGCATTAACACTAGTGTTGCTGTAAGGTGTGATAGGGGATATTTTTACAGATTGATCCAGAAACTAGTTGTAACAAGTGACATGCAAATTACTCTTCTAATCCATTGAAAATGTTTCTGCATTGTACCCCATGGTTAACAGAGGTTTTGGAATTAGTCCAATTTAGTTGATTTTGAGGGAATTTTTATTGTAAGCCTGTACTGCTTGCAAGGAAATCATGGACTATGTAGTGCTTGTGAAAAGATGAAAAGTTTTGCAAAGAGCTAAGAGCTCAGATGAATTATTTCTTTTCTGTCTGGAGAATAGATACATATTTTTTTGATCTGTCTTTCAAAAAAAGTGCTTTTTTAGCTGGAGATAAGCTCAAATAAGTGGAACTTGAAGGGGTATAAAAGTGAAAATAAAGAAGGAAAGATTGATGGACAGAATGTATGTTTCATGATTGCTACTTCTGTTTCTTTTTCTTTAAAAAAAAAAGCTCTCATACACTTCATAAAGACTATTTTGCAGAATTGAGCATAAGGTTGAAATATTGCTGCAGCACAAATAGTTTTGCTCAAAGTTCTCACAGTGTTGTCACTGAACATGTTCAAGGATGTGATAATTTTGAATACATTTGCCTACGGTTTGTTTTAGAATACTTCTGTAGTTACGCATGTTGAGACAGTTGCAGTTTGAAGTTGCTGTGTTGTTCTCCATCTAATGTGAAGCTTTTCCCTGGTATTTATTCTTAGGTAAGAGCAGACGTTTATCCACAAAGTATTTTGGTATGGGACTTAAAAGACAAAAATTTCCATCTGCTTGAAAGAAACTTGTTTACATTTTAGAACGTTGGATTTTTGAGCTTGGTTCTACATGCGCATGTTCTTTGCTTTCTGTTTTTTTTTTTTTTTTTAAATGAATAAAGCTTCTGAGTGTTTTTTTTTTTTTTCTAAGACCGAGTGACTATTAACTAGGAATTGGTTGACTACAGACTAGAAAGAGATTTCAGTAAACTGCTTCAGAGAGGGTTTTTTTTTTAAAGCTTCCAAACCGAGTAAGTATTCTTTCCAAAACTTATAAAAAAATAAAAAGTCAAAGGTGTCATTCCCAGCCCCTCCCTCACCCCCCTGCCTTCTTCTCTCCCCCAAAAATAGATGGCCTCTTCCCCCTTCACACCCCACCCCCAACCTAAACAAACCAACTTCTGTACTTTTAGAAATTGAAGTACTTCTAGTACAGATTTATGCTAAGGAAGACTGCATTGAAGTGTGGGAGAGCCACCGGAACACAATTCAGCATAGCTGTTTCAGTATTCATCTGAGTAGCTCAAGAACTGTATGAATCTGTGGTCTACGTTAGGAAAAGAATAGGTTTGGTTTAGGATGCTCAGTTGAGAAGAGATCACTAAGAGTTAGGGTATCTGATACTTTTGTTTACCTTTGTTCTTGCTATATGAATCATTTAGTTTATAGTCGTTTACATCTAGCAACAGAGAGGCCTTCAATAGCTTGGAAGTGAAAAGATTCACACACATGTTAGAGTGCACATCTATTTACAGAGTGGAAACAAACTACTTTTACACCCTCTTGTCAGCACTATCTGAGACTACTTTTATTAGTTTATGGTTAGAGAATTTTCTGGACTGAGAAAGGCAGTGAGGGGAACTGAATGTGGCCTTCTGATTCCTGAACTACTAGGTGATAAAAACCATCTTCACAGTTGCACAGTATGTTTCTTTGGCTGGTGGTATTTGCCCCAAGTTTATGAACAGTACATTATTTGTTTTGTTTTGTCCAAGTTGTTCATTTGTTCGTTGGTTGGGGTGGCACCAGTCCAGCTTCATTACTAGAGTTCTCGTCATCCAAGAAGTAGGAATGAAAGAAGAAAAAAGAACAAGGAAGGCAGTGTCATGTCATGAAGGTTAATTTATGGGTAATGCCTTAAAGAGCCAGTTTTCCTACGCGTTATGTGATGGAACAAGGAGATTAAGGTATGTTACTGCTGAAGAGGGGAGGAGTGAAATGAAGCTCTGAATTTGATCTGCTAGAGTGGAGTTTGCATTTTTCTAAGGTTGGCTTAAGCAAGGAAAAAGTACAGCTATGCATATCATACCTGAAACAAAGAGCCATCTTATTCTGGAAGGAGACGTGAAATTAATTGCAGCTAACAGCATGGCTTTTCTACCTCTTCAACAGGGAAAAAAAAAAACCAAACCTAAGTGTGTGTGTGTTTTTTTTAGTAAGCCCTGGTTTATTTTGCTGAACAATAATATATGGCTTATGTAAAAAAAACCTGCTTTGGAATGAGTATTCAGTGAAAGGTCAATAATATAGCTATAAACACACTTAGCAGATGTTTGACTTCTGGGTTGTTCTGTTCTGGGACCCGAGGTACAAATGTGCTTTCATTTTGTAGTGCTAATGAAGTCTTGGATCAGAGCAAAAATATAACCTTGGAGCTGTTCTTAGCTGCCGTTGATGCAGAAAATGTTAAGTCTCAAACTCTGTTTCAGTTCCTTTTTTGGTATTCTGTGAGCTGGAATTGAAGGCATGCCGTCTCGCCCATTCCACTCTCGTGCGACCCTGCGGTAGCTGTAATCAGTGGCCTGGGAGATGAGAGACTCGCGAGGTAGCGATTGGCTGCGGGGCTGGGGAGCGATTTCCCGGAGTACATCTGTGTCAAGCAGAGTGAGCTAAAGCAGTCATGTATGCGCAGTCTCTGATCTCTTGGGAGGTTCATTACAGGGTCTCGTACAAGGGCATTCTCTGTTTCTGCACATCGGCATGGAAGAAGCTCGTCCAGGGAAGAAAATGCAACCTGTATGTAAATAGCAGTTGTATAACTTAATAACGGTTCAAATGTGCTTTGATGCAAGTGATATTTAGCAACTGTGTCTCAGAATGGTGTGCTATCTTAGACTCATTAGTTGTGGAAGAAATTTTTGAAAGATCTGGTGATAGAAATAATACTTGAAGTAGAGATTTCTGTATTAGGGAAAATATTTTCTGTGTAGTTAGAATTGCTTAATCATACTAACTGGCTTAATCCAGAAAGAAAATAGGCAATTTTGAGATTGGCTGTGTTGTGTGGTTGGTTGTGTGGTGTGGTTTTTTTTTTCTTTTTTTTTTTTTCTCTCGCATTATTTTGAGTCAGCTTGTGATAATTTGAAGGTTATCATCTGTGGCTTTGAGTAATTCTGTGCAAGTATAGCAGGGAAGTTACTGGTAAAGAATCTTGAAATAGCCTATTGATTGTTACTTTTGACAAAAAAAAAGTGAACTTAATGAGCTGTGTAACTGAGGTAAAATGTTCATGGAGATAGTGTTTTCTTCAGACTTCAGTGGCATAGCCACAAAACTCTGTGGGGATTTCTACAACGAAGCAGTGAACTCCAGTATTAATGTTACAAGCTGCTGCTTAGTTCTTCTATGGGTAGTCTTTATCACTGCCGTTTAACTGCAATGCAGTCTGTAATAGGGGTTACTACTTTAGAGTTCCCTGGAAACTAAAATCTATGGGATGGAATTTTCCTAAGCTGTAAAGCTTCAAAGACCTCTGAATTGTTTTATATAAATTTTATGAGATGGCCACTAAATTTTCTGTTTCCTTTTGTGAGCATAAGCAAGTAAGAGTTTCATTTAGACATGTTAAACTGCATCTGATTGCAGTGGTCTTGTTTGTTAGGGTCTTTGTAGTACAGTGATTGATTTTTGATTTTCATTGTGGTGCTGCCTTCAGCTCTGAACACAGAACTCTACCAGGCACGCATATGGCTAGAAGATGAGGCAAAGATCTGAGGTGACTAGTTACAACTTTGCATACTATAGTCACAGGACTGTTCAATTTTGAATGAAGCAGTGCAATGTATAAACTTTATACTTCACTCATTACAGTGTTACGCCTTAAAATTTAGAGAAACTTCAGTTTGGCTGTTGGGAAACTGGTTTTTCTTTTTTAACTGTAATTTTAGAAATTGAAGTGAATGGAGCTATGAATTTTTGAATGAAACAGTGCTGTGAGGCAGTGATAAAATGCAACTTTGTAAAATTACTATAATGTTAGATATGCAACTTGATATCTTGTGTTGGATTGGTGACATTACTTGCTAACTTTATGCATGGTGGTAAATTTTCTGGCTTGCAGAACACTTGGGTTGAATTCAAACAGGCTTCTAATTTTAATCAAATATTCTCTTGCATTTTAGTCATTCCTTAATATTAATCAAGCCATCCATTTTTCTTGTGTTTGTTCTAACCCAATTTTTTTTTTGTGACAAATTGCTGCGGTGTGCTATAGTTGACAGCCAGTCACTACTGTGACCAGTCTCTTGTCAGTGTTTATGCTTCCTTTTCTTTCTGACTTTTTCTCCCAATTTAATTTTGTGTTCTGATTAACACAAGCACTTTGTGTTTACTGTCCAAAGACTAGTGTCTGACTTGTCTGGGACATGGCTTGTCTTGCAGGTTGTGGCGCTCAGTGTGACAGCGGCCAGAGTAACACCTGCTAGAACCACTAGAACAAAATTATTTATAAACGTTAAATGCTCAACTGTGCAGGAAGCAAAACATTAACATGTTTGGAACTGCTTTTTTCCAAAAGTGTGGTGTGTTTTTTGTTGGTGTGTTGTGTGGGTGTTGTTTTGTTTGGTTTTTTTTTTAATTTTATTTTTATTAGCACACATACATTTTTTTCTTTACTGTCCTCCACATACAGTTTTGGAAAAGTAAAATGCAACTTCTGGAGAGTCTTACTGAAGTCTGTTGATGTCTGTTGGACATACTTGTCCAAACTGAAGGTTTGTATAGCTCCTGTGTTTTTTGTAAGTCTTCTAGAAGCAGATTGGTCAGGCATATTTAGTAGGGTAAGCTGAGCAGTTAATCAGAGGATTAGTAGGCTAGAAAAACTTTTCTAGGTATTCCTAACTGCTTTTGTTATAGCTATGGTCTTACTGAAATCTAAGGGTCAAACCTTCCTGTGAGCCTCTGAGTATTGCTTTGATTAGGAGGGATCTTCATTTACATGTGAGGATAGTTGTGTAAAATAGTAATTGTATAACCACAGATAAAATTCACAAGAAAAGGGGGGGAGGGAGGGGCGACACCAAAACCCTTGAGCTGTACTGGAGTCTTTCCTGTTAGCGCTTGAGCAATACCCACTGCTATGATAGCAGGAGTGGGGTGGGGGGAAATTTGGAAAGCAGCTGTTCCTGTGCAAATGAGACCATAGTGAATATGACCAAGGGGGAACCCATTGATATGGTGCACTTCCTATTTTGAAACTGGCAAGTGTTCTGTTTGTGAATTATTATTATTAATTTTACTCTCATCTGTATATATTTAGAGGGCAAGGCCAGCTAAAAATTGTATGCCGACAAAATGAGGCAGGGTCCATTTATATTTGGTGCATTTTTCCCTTGGTTGTTAGGTTGATGTGCTTGATTTAGAACTGGTAGTGTTTCATCACTCTTGCAACTTCTGAAGATACAGTATTGCTGTGTAGACCAATACTGTGCCCAAATAGCTTACTTTAAATACGCATTTTATGACTGCTTGTGCAATTCAGCTAAAGACTGTTTAATAGACTGAATAATACTTTCACTTACTACCATTTGGAAAGAACTTTGATTTTTCATATCCTGGCTGTCCTTCAGGGAGGCAGCAACCGGAGATGCCTGCCCTCCTGCGCACCATAGGCTCATCTTACCTCTGGTTTAAAAGCAGAATCAATCTGACAGAGAAGTAAAACAATATATTTAGAACTTACCAAGTGCTGCTGTTAGTCGTTCCTGCAGGTGAACAATGTCAAAAAGCCCTTCCTAATTTAGGCACTCTTAACTAAGGCTACTCAGTGCTCTGTATGGGTCGCAGTGGGAGAGCTATAGGGTAGACCTAGTGCTGATGATTGCCAGAGGTAGAATGATTGTCATTGAACTCTGCATACAGATGGCATTAACAAATATACTAATTTTCTGGTTTCTTTTCTTACCACTTCCAGAGTTGCTGTCACTGGTAGACTTGTAGTCCTACAAAATTAGGAGATAACAATGGTCTTGTCTGATTATTTTTATTTATTCCTGAAGTATCAGCTTGCAGTTCTGGGCGATTGAATGGATAGAGAAGAGGCTGTATGTGCATTCTGTAAATTGGAGATGTGTTTTTATTTCCTGACTACATGGAGAATTATGTGTGCTTAGAACAGAAATGCAGACTTCTGAAACAAACCACTTAGGAAATGCTGCTGTGAAAATGAATCGTGAATTACCCTATGGGTTCTTAATTATTCTGAACAATATATTTCAGTAGCTTTGTGACAAAACAAATGAGTGTGTGTATCTATCTATAAAAAAAAAGGTCAGTTTTAAAATATTTTACATATGTACATGCACATGTCTGGAAAACCATTGCAAAATCAGGTTTTGTAGTTCCTCTTTAGTTATCTTTGAGATGTGTGGTCAAAATGAAGGTTTTAATTTCTTTTTCCAGCTAAACTTTTATTTTTCAAGCAGGGCAATGTTGGTAATTTTTCTTTACTTAATTTTCCTTTTTTGTTACTGGAGCCTTGATGGCTATCATATCTTGTCTTCTGAATGCAGATCCAACAAAGCAAGAGGGCTGATGATGCAACAAAAATACTGCTTTGACTATGCTTCCTAGGTCTAGGTCAAGCCACCATTTTGAATTATGTTTGCACTGATTTGTAAGTTTATTGGGAAGTTGCTGTTGTTGTATCCTCTTGGAGACAGTATGCTGGGCTTGATGGATGGTTTGATCCAGCCTAACTGCTCCTATGTACTGATGATGAAAGAACGAAGAGCAAAGTACGAAGAGCAAAATGCACTGTGCAAAAATTGTCATTTGACCTTAGTACGTAAAGCTACAGTAGCATGCTACATAGGTTTACCAGTTGGGTCTGTAAGCAGTGCGTGCTCATGTTTTGAGAGGAATGGTTTGTTGGTGCCACATTCCAGCCTAAGAGCTAAATCCTGTCTGCCAGATCTGGTGTCTCTACAAAGGCAGAGATGTATCCATGGGTTCTTGTGGGAAGGAGGGGGGAAGTATTTGCCTTCTGTTCAAGCCAGAGAGGATGGGATATAATTGCAGTCATAGAGCAATATGTATGTTCAGTGTGATGGTGTAGGCAGTTGTAGTAGAATAATATCAAAATTAGAAGTCTTAAACTCTTGCCCATGGACAGATGTATAAGGGATACTAGATATGAACACACCTCCTCCCCCCTCCTTGGGTGTGGTTTTTTTTTTGTTTGTTTTTGGTTTTTTTTTAGCATTTGCATCTACTTGAATAAATGCTGCAGTGAAAGTTCTTTCTAGCATGAAAGTGGTAATGTAATTTTTTTGGGGGTGTGTGGGGATGTATGGCTTTTTCATTTGTTTGTTTCCTCTCCTGTGCCCCTACTTATTCCCATGAACACTAGTGCTATCTCTTCTGGTGCTGCAAGTAGTTCCCCAACTCTGTTGGGGAAGAACTTTGTGCTGAGGGGATGTAAATGGAGCATATGAACATTCACTTAGCTAAGTAATGGTTTTAAATGTTAAGCTCAAATTATTCTCAACACAATTACTGTATTGCTCTTACATTTCAAAGGTTTACAGTTAACTGTATCAGCCATTTGTATGATCACTGTCTATCGCCAGAATGAATTGATTGAACTACATTTCAAGTACCTTAAAAATGTGTTGCTAGCAAGTTGTATCTCTTGGAAGTGGTTATTCAGTAATGCACTTTGGCAGCGTGCCCATCTGAAGTCTGTCATGTATGTGACTGCATAAGGTTAGGCGAGTTGCATGGTGAGAAGAGCTTGTACAGACGACAGTGGAAAATTTCTTTTAGATTTAATATTCTGTGCGTCATATTTGCGCCAGTCCACTAGATGGTAACTAACACATGCTGCTGGAGGTTGACAACTTAATTCTTGCAAACTTGAGTGCTTTCCTTAATGATTCATGCAATTTAGGATTGACTTTTTTAAATACTACTTTTAAAAAACATGTAGTGTTCATATTTTAGATCTAAAAAGTGTACCGTACTAAATGAAGACAAATGTTTGAGAAGGTAAATAAGTAAAGTGTAAGCATTTTCTGGATGCTTGTTTGTCTGCAATGAAAGGGGAATTACTCTCTTCTCCTGGACTGAGAAAAGGGATATGAAAATCAGAGGTGGCAAGAGGAATCCTGCTGGGATTCTGCTAGAGCAAAGAGTATTTGAAAGTCTTGTCTGGTCTGCAACAGTTAAAAAGGGGTTTCATTTTCATGCTGGGGAAAGTTGGAAGGCTGAGAAGACATGTGGTAGTGTATGTAGGCACCTCTGGCTGAATATGAAGGTTTTACTGCAAGGTTGTTTTTACAGTATGTTTGTAAGTATCCACAAATTTGGTGTTAGGAAAAAGTATACTTAGTATACTGCAGCGTAGGAGTATTTCTGGGATTTTTTTTCCTTGAAGTACTCTGGGTTTGTTTTGTTCTTATAGATGACCATCTCCTTGTGAAAAAGCAAACCAAAGTGAAGGCTTAATCTCTCCCTGGGGCACCTTGGTTGCTGCTTGTGTTGTTTTTTTTTTCCTTCTCACTTGTGCTGTCTCTTGACTGAAAACAGAAGTTACATTCCAAGTTAGTCTTAAGTTTTACTTTGGCTCAACTGTTTTTTGGGCATCTGTGGGATTATTGTACATAAGTTTCACATGAAATGGATGGTTAACTGCAGAGGAATGCTTGCTCTTAGATGAAGTCATCCTCTGTGCCTAGGAAAGGGAAGTTAACGGGTTTTAAACAATCCCACCTCTGTTTATGTAAAAAGTTCAGAAAGTAAAAGCGATAACTAGAGTGGGAACCTGTTTTGATTCAGCAACTGAAACAGTTTTCTCTCACTTTTGTGCCTTAAACTGACATGGTAGATCTTCTATAATTACTGGAAACCTATGCCCTACAGACTTTATTTTTAGCAAGGAAAAGGTTGTAGCTTGGGATTAGTTTTATAGCGTATTTGAATATTTTGGGTGTTTTTACCTGACCTAAGGCAAAAGTATTTTATGGTGGGATTTGCTATTGGCATCACAAATGGTTATGTTAAAATGATGCTTTGTGTTTTTTCTAAACAAAGGCTGTAAATGATAGGCTTTCTTCATGTATGATATTTGTGGTTGCTAATGGTTTATTCTTGGAAGAGTCTTTGCATATGTTGAGTACTTTGAGATAGTGATGGAACGGTTTGCAAGGGCATGCATGCCTTTCTGTAATCTAATCTCAAAAGACATGTTACTTTCACATGATGTGGTTTTGAAGGCTGCTTCTGTATGTATAAGGTTGGCATAGTACCTCTGTTACTAAAGCAAAGGGTGATAAATATTAATAACATGATATAAGGCATACAGCAAGTACAGTTTCAAAATGTTATTGGGATATAAAATCTTTTCTTGCATGTGTATTTTCCACAGCGTGTGTGTAATTTTCTACCGGTATGCAGTAGTCTGTATAATCTGGAGAAAAACTTTGTCTTCCTTTATTGCTCAAAAACTGTGTTTTGGCAAGCTTCCAAGTGTCCTAAAAGGACTATTAAGGGGCGTGTGTGTGGGGCGGGAGTTGGGTACAGGATATTTCAGCAGTCTGTGGCTGTAACCATGAAGCTAATTGTGGAAGAGGTTTTGACAGCAGTTTTCCTAATATTAGGGTTTTTTCTCTCTCATAAGACACTTAAGATAATTTAGAGGACTTGTAATACTTCATCTGTTTCTGACTCTATTTTGAGTTTTCTGGTAACATGCAGGATTTGTGTGTATATCTGTTTCTGTAAACTGGAGTGTACTACAGTCCTATAATTTTTTCTTTCTGTATCACTGAGATAAATTGGAAAGTAGGTATGCTTGACTCCTCCATAGTGTTATGGCCTTACCAATGCAGCTAAATGTTTTGCTGTACTTATTTGGTGCCTCAAAAGATTGTTAACTTTAAGCAGCAGCATTAAAAAGCTTAGAGATCTCTCTTTGCTATTGGGTTTATGTATGTTAAAATTTTTTTTCCACAAGCTGTGTTGGAAAATACATCTTCAGTAAAGATAAGAGCCAAGACTCACTTTGCAGCTGTGTTTTTCCCTACCTCCGGAATGGTTATCAAAGAGATAGGAGACTAATTTACATTATGAAGGCACCTTCTGGAGGGCTCTTTAATTTCATTTTGGTGTGTAGGAGACAGGAGTGTACTACTTCCCCCCAACCCCCCCTTATTACCATGACACTTTCTAAATTTCTGCCACTTCTTTATTAATAGATCCTTGTAACATTTTCATAGATTTCATCAGACACAACTTTGGTTTAATCACCTGAATTTTTTAACTGTAGCTGTCTGGAGTGTGCAGGAGTTTTGCTTGCATGTTAGAAAAATCAAAACTACTTTTGCAGTGCAGCAGTAGTGACAAAGTTATGTTACTGTGTAACGCCTTTCTTCAAAACCCCGTTCTTGGACACAGCTCAGAATTGACCTTGGTTTAGTTTTCAGAGGTTTATTTTGCCACGTACCATTCTCTTCTTTTGCTTGTTTTTTGTAATCTTGCTTATTTGCACAGTGCCAGCTGTTTTTATTTTTTTAATGTCGTCTAACTGCTTTTAACCTCTTTTTTTAAACCTCATCTGAATTTTTTTTTCCTATATGTGCCATTGTCATCTTCATATTCTTTAATCTACTTTCCTCAATAGTCAAACACAGATTTGGAATTTTTCGTGTGTGCGCACATGATACACTATAATAAATACCTATTTTAGAAAGACTAAGGAGTTATGTGTTCAAAAAAAATTTTTTTTTTCCTTTTTGGTAGGGGTTGCTACAGTATGTTTTAACTTACAGCTGTTACACCGGTATGTTGTTTTTCATCCTTGTCACTTCCCCGTGAGATGACAAACCTGTTCTGTATTTAAAGCATTGGACTGTTGAGTAATTCTAAGATCAGAGTTTAGGTGAATATCAACACTGTTAGCGTTCCCAGTCCCTGTAAGGTTCCTGATTTAGGCTTCCATTTTTTCCGCATGAAACCATTATCACAGATCCCATGTTGATCGATATAAATGCACCAGTGGGTAGCTGCCAGAAGCAGCAATCAAACAGATTTATTTGTGGTAGATCTAGCTGTCATATGGCCACAAGAAAAGTCAGTTTGGTGAACTGATCCAATGGAAAACTGAGTTGTTTAAAAAAGTAACAAAATTTAAAAGATTAAAAATAAAATCCATTGCTTCAGCTCTTTGTATCTGACGTCATGATTGATAGATCTGACTTAAGGAAAAAAGTGTGTGCCCAAGGGAGCAGAAAGAGCAGGGACAGTATTCTTTAGCAGTTAGCCTGCCGTTATACATAGTTAAATGTAAAGTAAAGCATTACCCTTAGCGTCGGCAGCAGTTCTTTTGGAGAACCAGTTCTGCCAGGAGGCTGTAATTTGTGAGCTGTTAAAAGGAATGCAAACATTTGGAGAAATTAAACTTAATGTTGTTTTGATGTCAAGTCTGAAATGAGATTATGAGATTTCTACTGCTCAGTTATTTTATAAAGTTTATTTTTGTCAAGACTGAGCAAAAGGCAGTGTTTAAAGGTCTGCTTTAGTGATCTGCTAAACGTGATTAGGGGACATGTTCACAGATAAGACTCGTTCTTGAGCCTAGATCTATTTCAAATACTATGCTTTTGCGTTATGAGTGGTATGGTTTCAGTAATAATGGAATCTGAACAGATTGTCTTGCAACTGCTGTTTTCTAACATTGTGCATAAAACCCGTGAGTTAGATAGGCGTGTGGTTAACAAGCTGTCTGTTGAAACCTCAGTGAAACAGTTATTTTAATCTTTCCAAAACTGTTGGTCTAGGAGAGATTCCCAAGTTGTGTAACTTAACTTTTTTTGCCACCCCTTTATATAACCTTTCGTTCACAAAAGCTTCTTACTCGTGCTGGAAAATCTCACACAGGAATTGTCCCCTAAGCAAATGGGCTCAAGATCTCTGAACGTTAATTATGTAAATTTTTATAAATTTGCCAGTTATTTTATTGAAGTAGATTCATTGCTGTTGAATGTAAAACTAAAAGAATATTGCTCTCCTGAAATGTATGTCCTGATCCTTGATATGATGAAATCAAGAGCATTGCAAAAGGAAATTACATGGTATTTAGCATATCTGTTGATGTACTCTGTTTTTTCTTCAATACAGGGTAATGTTTTCTTGAAGAATTGGACGGGTAGATTTTCAGTGACATTTTCTTTCTCAGTTTCTAAGAGGTGAAAATATGTTGTTTTAGAAAACTGACAAACAGCTTCAGAACTGCAAAATATATTTAGGAATTTAGAAAAAAATTAGTTCTATTTAGTTTTAACTTAAACTTGTATCTTGTTTCTTCAGGGTCATGATGAAGAAGCCGTGGTGGATATGGGCAAAACCAGCTCTACTATCAATACAAACTTTGAGAAGGAAGAACTAGAGAGTAAGTTTGTGGTGGTTTTCTGTTTGCTTAACACGGATTTTTTTTTTTTTGCCTCGGGATAAAAGATCTGTTTTCCTTCAAATGCAACCAGTATCGCTAAAAGGAATCAGAATTCTATGGCCATCATGAAATTCTAGAAATAAAACCAGTGAATGGCAGATGATGTACTGTTTTTTGTTTCTGTGCATGCTAATAAATACTCACTGTTATTCAAATCTGTCACAGGAAAAAAATATAAAAACAAAATTTATGAAGCTTTCCAATGAAAGCTTGCTTCTGAGATTGTAGGTTTGAAAAAATTATTGCTGTCAGTAAGTAGTTTCCCAGCATGAATCATGTCAAGTTCTGCAGAATTAAAACTCAGGGAACAGGGGCCATGAGGGAGACGTTTGTTTTGTTTTCCGAAAGTTAAGTGTGCTTGTGATTGTGGTCATGCAATTCAAATCCTCAGAGTCTGAACAGATAACAGTGTTTCTAGTTCTGTGATAAACTGTACATTCTGCAATCTGCTGTCAGTTAAAGCATTGTGGAATCCTGTTAGTCTTCATTATTTGACTCAGGATCCTGCATTTAGCAACAAAAATGTCATTGAGTTAGTTTAATGTAGCAAAATGCAAAATTAGATACTTCATCTAAGATAGAATTTGTTACTGACTTGAAAAGGAAGTAGATTGGGATGAAGATTCATGGATGCTATTTAGTGAAGCCAGAGGAAAAAGCTAGGGAGATCCAGTCTTAAAATCTTATTTACTCACCTTTCACACAGAATGCTCTGAAGCTTAATTAACGTTTGCAAAATGCTAGACTATCAGTAGATCCACTAAGTAGTATTTCCTGACAGTACTGACTTTTACAGCTTCAGAACACTGGAGAGCCATTATAGCAGCAGTTTCTAGCTGAGAAAAGTTGATTTAGGTTGCTGTCACACTTTCTTATACTGTGGTCTAACAAGAGACAGTTTAAAGTGATTAAAGTTGTTTGTTGCTGTTGCAGTGATACTCTTGCTCTGTTCCCTTCAGTCTGTTACTGCTCTCCATCTTGTACTGACACTTTTGTTTGTCTGACTGTACCATAAGCCTGGTTAAGTATGTTAGGCCAGCAGAAAATGTAACAGTCCTGACAAAGGAGAATAATAAGAAAGATCTTAGCAATTGAGCACCCCAAACCAATTTGCCACACAGCTGGATGTGTGCCAGCACTGAGCAGAGGAAGTGTGAATATGAGGCTGAGAGGTGCAGCGGTGGAGACTGCAACGGTGCCAAATTAGATAGGGTTGAGCTGTGGTGAAACCATTGCCGTGTCTGTTTCTGCAGTTAAATCTTTAGTGCAGATTTAAGCTGTCTCCTCCTTCGTTTTCTTCTCTTGCTTTTCTCTGGGAGATGACCCAGAAAAAGCATGTGTGTGTTTTGCAGGGAGGCAGGGGTTAAGGGGAAGCAGGCATTCAGCTGGAGTGGTTTGCCGTGCAGCAGCATGAACAGCAGTAATTCCTCAACCACGAAGAATGACATGGGAACGTGCAGCCAGATCACTTCCCCAGTCTCTTTTGTAGCACATTGGCAGAGTGCTTCAGCTAGTAACAACACTGTAGTTACACAAGATGCTGGGTGGGAAGGCAGGGGTTCAGGCTGCTTGAGGCAATTTAAGCACTTGTATTGCTGACTGTGGAAAATACCCCTGTTATACCCACGGCCAAAGAATAAATTAAGGTGAAACCAAGACTTCTGTTTCATGAGCAACTGAGTCAACATAACAGCTGTTGAAACGAGGAGGTGAGGAGATGTCACTGTCCTCATCTTGCTCTTAGCCATCCAGCTTTATCTTTCCTTTGGCTACCTCTCACTCTCTTTGGAGTGACCCAGCGTAAGCGTCTCAATGTGAGAGGGGGCTGGCTATACAGAGGTTAAACATATAACTAATAAAAAGTATCTGACAAGAAAAATGTATTCCAGTAGGATTATCACATATCTGAAGCTTCATATAGGCACACATTTTCACACATAAGTAGGAATTATTTTTGGAGATTACATATATTTTGTAGTATCTCATATATTTGTAAGAAAATTGGTCCTTTTTTTTTTTAATGGTAGACTGGGGAAAGGGAGGGACAGCATGTTTTTTGACTTTTATCAGTGGAAACTGTTCCAAAGTAAGAACAAGAAGTTTTTCCTTTCCTGTATGAAAGAGAAAGGTATGTAAGTATAGTTGTTTATGACTCATATAGTTATCTTCTCTGAGATTCACCAAAGAGATTCTTTAGATTCAGGGTGTTTTAGAGGATAAATTTATGTGAACTTACAGCTCTGTTTTTTTAATGAGATCATTATTTATAAGCTATTATGATTGAAGTAGGTATGTGGGATTTTTGGGTTTTGTTTTTAATTCTGGTATTAAAACCCTACAAGGGGAGAAATCGAATTGTTGGCTGCAAGCACTAAGAAATGTCCAGATAGTATTATTTTTCATTACTGACTTGCGAACGTTTTCTTGTAGGCTTAGGAAGACCTATAGTCAAGCATTAGGTATTTTAAGTGTTTTAAGACCTGAAACTATTTCAGTCCAGTCTTTCAACTTGTTTTTCTGGTGACTTGAAAAGGAGTTCTAGGAACTTGGAACCTTTCCAGAAGTGTGTGTTGATTCATTTTCAAGGAGAGGCAGCAAGCAGTTAATTCAGTTCAGCTATGATGTGAAGCATCAAACCTTTAAGAGCCAGTATGCGCAGGTGATATTTAACTGCTTTAAAGCCTGTGCAAACTAATGTTGATTGGGTTTGATGCTGTAGAAGGCATAATTTTGCTACTAATGCTAAAGCAAAGGTTTCTTGGTGTTGTCGGTATTGGATACTTCTATTTTCTGGAAATTTTGTAATGAAATATTAATGGAAAGAGGGCCAGATGCTAAATGGGAAAATAGATCTTGGAGTAGGGCTTCCCAAGCTCTGCATTCTATTTATGGTGGCTGGGAAAGTGTGGTACATATCCAGAGTGACAGTGTTTAGGTTAGAAAGGTTAGGCACAGGCTACTTGTGTTGTAACTCTTCCTTGTGAAAGAGGAATGGGTAGAGATGGTAAACTGCAATTGTGGGCAGACTGTGTGTGTACTAAATAAAGGTACTGCTCTTTACTGAAGCTGTAAGGCCTTACTTTGAAATAACAAATGTCAGTTTACAGAAGAGCTAGAAGGGGGAATAACATCTTAAAATAACATTTTTAAGAGCACCTAATGTTCTTAACTTGATGCCAGACTCTTTGAGCTGCAATGAATGAGAGTAATAACAAAGTAAGGCAGGAGTTGGAAGTAAGGCAAGAATAGTAATGGCAGAGGTATTTCATGCCATCTTGTAAAAGGCATTTTCTGCTAAGAACCATGTTTAAGGAGAGCTTTCTTTAACCTGAGTTAATATCGGCTTGATATTACCAGAACCCGTCTTTTTAAATGTGTAGTTAGTTTTCCACCTTGATTTGAGGATACATTTACTAGATACAGTTTAAGGGAAAAGGGATATGTTCTGTTATTCTTAGCAGACCAGTTACAGGCATAGCAAAGATAAGGAGTTTACACGTAACAGAAGTCTTGTTCCAGAAACAATCTGAGGTCAAGAGTGTGTGTCTCGGTAGACTTGTTTTCTGTGGCATAAATCCAAGAAGCGGCTTTCAAGAGTTAAGATGATTTAATAGCTACTCTACTCTCTCACTACCCTGTGGCAGGTGTAAGTAGTGTTTACATTTCAAGTGACCCTATTGCCTCTGATACCTTGATGGTTTAGAGTCTTATTTTTCCTTTAAGAAAACAGCTGTGCTTTTTAGTTAATATTAGTTGATAAGGACAGGTAATTAAATAATCCTGCATTTTTCCTCTCTAGAAGTGAATATTGTATATCTAAGCGGCAAACTTGCTCTACAAGTCTTTTGCAGTTTAATGTATTGTGAGTAGTTAGAAATTGTTTCAGTATTATGAAAGGGCTTTGGGGAACGAAGAGAACTTACATGGCAACTTGTAGTAGAACGTACCACTAAGATGTTATTTCAGGTGGCAGGTTTACTATTACTCTACCTTTTAGATGCGTCTAAATTGCAACTGTTCAAAACCCCATGAGTAGTTCCTGTAAAATCTTTCAAGGAAAACAAGTTGTACAGGAGCAGGTAAACACAAATAGTACAGCAGGACATTGTAGCTGCTGGCACTTGTGCATAGTATTTACGTTTTTATGTTCTGTAATAGGCTGTACTAATTTAGACCGGCAGTATAGAACAGGTTTCTTATGGTTCTCAAACTACAGAATGAGTGCTTGAACCTTTAAGAGACCCCTTAATGTCTAGAAAAGAACTGTTCAACAGAAAGAAGAATTTTGAAATGCTATTTCTCATGAAGTTGTGTCTTTTTATGTGGTCAGAAAGTAGAAAAATGTGTAACTGCTTCTGAAAACAAAAATAATTTAGGATGGTCATTAAGGATTCTTGCAGACTACCTTTCATCCATCCCCTCTAGAGATACCCCTGCATTGGAAAGATCTTGCCTGCTCCTTAGTTTGGGTTGAACTGAGAGCAAGCAAAACCATGTCTATTCAGATATACCTGACTAGTTGTACTGTATGAGACATGCTTTGAGTCATAGGCAACACCAACAAAATGTTCACTTGCACCAGTTGTGCTAGTAGCTGGTGCAGGATAAATTCTTTTGTCATTATCATTCAGAAATAAATGTTAGCTGTGCTCAGCGCTTTTCTGTAAGTCACAAAAATTGAGAATGTTTTCCTAATATGATCTTTAATGCAATCTTGCTTAAGTGAATTTTGGAATTGGGCTGCATTGCTACACCTCTGTCACATGTGCATTGAAAATTTAGTTTTTGCTATGGGAATCCTGCAGTATACAGTCCACAGGCAAGTTCCTCCAGACTTCTTGTTCTGTTCATTTATGCAATATTCAGACTTCTGTGTAGAGAGAATAATTATCCTCAACTTACTTTATTTTATTATTTGTGGTGTTCATCGCAAAGGTAAATCCTTAACAAATGCTAAACTGTTTTCAAGACTGCCTTTTGAGAGAGAAAGTTGGCAACCTGATTGTGTAGACATAAAACTCAATAGGGCACCCAAAGTGACTATACACAATTTTCAGTGTTGATGTGTTGTCGATTTTGGAGGCAGGGGGTTATTTCTAATTTCTAGGACAATCTTTTTGGAAGTTGCTTCTGATTCTGCCAAACACAGTACTCGCAAATTACTGTAAATCTGAAATTTTTACTTGCATGTTAAATTACTTGCAAATTACTGGAAAGACATACTGTAAGCTCCTAGCAAGTGAAGCTTAACAGAAGTTGCCTGAGACAAGAGACTTTTTTCACATTATGAGACTTCTTGATGGTAGCCTAACAAGAGCTGAGTATAAAAAGAAGCATAGACTAGCGCACCCTAAAATTCATATTCTTTAGCTAGATAACAATTGTATAAACTTAAAAAAAATTTTTTTAGCAGGTTTGTTACCACCATTGTCCTCATCCTTGACGGAAATTACTCATTATTCTACAAACAGATCTTCTTAATAAGTGTCCTTGAGACACTTGTTCATTTCTTATTTGTGGAATGGTCTCAACAGCTAAGGAACCCTTGTGCATACCCCAGTTGATGAATGGCTGTTGGTAGGAAGTTTTATCTTGCTAAAGAAGACGTTATCCAACTTTAGAAGCTTTCTGACTGAGTTGGGACTGAGTAGTAGTATTCGTACTGAAACTTAAGTCAATATTTTTGCGCATATATATAATATATATAACTATACATAGTAAATAATTCATTAGAATAACAATAGTATTGCTATTTTGATTTTATTTTTGTTTAAAAGATGTATAGTGTATATATGATGCCTAAATGTGTATGGTATTCTGCTTTAAAGTAAGGAAAACATTCTCAGAGAAGACAGCTTTTGTAACGACAGATTTATTTAATGTTACAATCTAGGTGTCGCTTTATGGGAAGCGTAGACTTCAGTAATTTCAGTGACTTCTGAAAGGGAACTGGAAAACATGGTATTTTAGCTATGCTTCCCTTCTTATGTAGCCAATTTAAAGTAGAAGATCTTTATATAAATAGTGAACCTTAAGTGAAAATAGTCTTTGAAGGAGGTGATGCAGGTGATGCAGCAAAGTATAAGTTTTCCAATATGCAACTGGTTTTTCTATAGAGGTAGAAGGCAGTACTGAATATGCATACCCTTGAATTGTTACAATTTCTAACAAGTAAGGCTAGATTATCTAATATTCACCCTCCACAACAGACAAAACTGTTCAATCACATTGTCTATCCTCTAGTAATCGTTTTTCAAAGTGAATCAGCATTTAAACTTGAATGAGTTCATGAGAACATCTGCAGCAGACAATAACTTTGCTTATACTTAAATCTTTAAAATCCATTTTGGGAAATGTCCATGCTAATTTTAGCATTTCTTCTTAAAACACAGTTGTTTTTAAAATGGATGCCATTCAAAACAAATGCCTTTTATGTAAAGATGTAAAATAAATATTTAATGTAAAATAGACTAAGATGGAAGCAATACTTTTTAAAAGTTTACGACGTAAACTGTCCTAACTTTTATTTTCAAACTTGTTTTATCTGAGAGAACACGATGTAATATTTCTGTTCTGACTGCATCAGAAATTTTGTAAAAAGGTAACTGCCTGCAGTTTTATAATCTGAAACATAAGGAAAATTGTTATTCAAGTAGTAGGGCCATAAAACTGAAGTTTTACCAAACACCACCAATTGAAACTTAAAACTTTCAGTGAACTTGATGGCCCCAGATTGCTCAAATGTAAAATTTTTGAGATGAGGCAGAAGAAATAGAAGACTGTACTTGATTCTGCAGCCTATTGTTTCTTGATGGCTTTTAATAACATTTATCTTACTGTTTTTAATCTCTTTAAAATCAGTTGTTCCAAAAATTGGCTAAACCTGTGACTTGACGGATGTCAGAAGTCTTTCTGAATGGATCACTTCTCCATTTGCAATTCACTGAAAGCTAATGTTTCACAGCAGTTAAAGCTTTTAAAGTGTGAGATTTTTTTTTTGTTTGTTTCTGAACACTTCTTATTGTATAAAGAAAGTATGAGAGTTTGAATTTTTCTCAAAAAGGGTAACCCTTATGTGAGGCAAGATTCCCTCTAATATTTTTCATATCTTAAAATATTGGGAAATAGATGCATTTGGGGGCAAGCTAATCCATTGAAAGATGCGTGCAGCAGTTGTAAGAGAGGTGTGTGATCAAATTTGTAATGAGAATGTATTTGTGACCCATTGATGAAGTGGGAAAATCTTCTTTGCAAATGTTTCTTTTGAATTACTTTACAAACACAGTGTTAACGAATGTGGAAGCTTTGTGTCCCTACAGGGTATGGCATCTGCGAAGGGCTGAGAAGGTTGGTTTCTTTATTAGTGGGTAAAGGGCTAGTCTTCGATCTTAATGGGACTTTTGCTTGAATTGCGTGTTTCTAGGTTTTCTCTCCTCCAACAGAAACATCTCTTTCAAATTATCTCAGCTATGTATCCTTTTTCCTGAGCTCTGCTGCAGAGACAGGCTGGACCAAGAACCTTTAGCTGAGATCAGAATTGGGGCCCAACTACGGTCTGACTTGGATGTGCAATGCAAGGGCAGCTAGGCCCCCCTCCCACAGGTACCAAGTGCTGGCTCCTTTCCCAGGCGAGGGAGATCGGTGGTGGCAGTGGGCCACAAAGACCTGGGGTGGACCTACCCTGCCAGAATCCCTGTGTAGCTCTGTCAGCTGGCACTAAGCTTTTGCTGTTACTGTTACTGCCTGCATGTCTAATGTAATTACTGATAATGCCTTCTTGCATGTTGTTGATTGTGTCAAATAGACATTTTCAGTGCATTTTTCTTTTATGACTGCCACTACCACCTCATATTTGGTTTTAAGTCAGAAAAAAATCACTTCTGTGTATAATGAGAAATCTGGCATTAACGGCTTTTGCCAGTCAGTGTGATATGATGCTGTCTTTCATTGTGTAGTGAGAAAACACTCTTACTGAGCTGCTTTACTGTATGCTATGCATACTAGATTTTTGGATTACGCTTGTCAATTTTATTTATCCAAGTATTTTAGTATAAAGGGCGTACTCTCAGATATACTTAATTGCCAGGAGCAACAGGAGATGTCAGAATAGAGCCCAGGAGGTTTAACGGATTCTAAAATATGCTGCACTGTGGAGAACCTTTGGGCTTCAGCTATGGCATATAACTGTCCCGTGAAAGAATTTTCCTTACTCCTTTATATGGATTTGGTTAGAAAATTCTATTTCAAATGTTTTATTCTGAAAGCAAGAGATAATTTTTGTCAAATAATGCTTTTAACAAAGCAGAGAAAAAGAATCCTTGGTAATAATAGGGCTTTCTTATAGTCGATTCATGCATGGACAAGCAAGATTATGTTAAAATATTTTATATACACTTTTACTACTTAATTCCTTAGAAAACAATTTGACACTTTCTTGGGAACATTTTGTGTGAGAGAAGTTCATAAAATACGCTAAAATACTACTGTTTATTTTGAAATATTTAGTTTGTGTCTCACACTAAGAACTTCACTATCAATATTAAATTGTACATTTAATTGCATACTGCAGAAATGTGGCATTACTTTTCGTTAGAAAATTAGAGAATTAGCATAGTAGCAGTATTTTCAGTGAATTACTGACTTGAGTGAATTTTCAGAATTTTCATTATAAATAATTTAAACAAAAGGGCGGTGGTGGTGTAAATGAGGGATTCTACTTGTTCCTTAAGTTTCACCGGAGCAGAGAATATTTGGAAGAGACCTTTGGGCTATGAAGTTGTTTTGGGCACTCTTTACTTCTTCCATACACCTAAGATTATTTTTCCCATTTGTGTCCTTCTACCTGCAGAACAGACCTGTAACAGAAAAGGTAGAAGTTGTGCTAATAAATTGCATTGAGCTTATTTTTGTATGTACAAGTACTTTCTGTTATGTAAGGGGAATTAATGTCAAGGCATAAGATGATGATAGATTTCAAATGCTTCCTACTAGGGTAATGTGTTTGGGGATGTGAGTTAGAAGACACTGAACAGCACATAGCGCTTCTTCACCCCCCCCCCGCTTTTCTTCCCGTTTTATGATCTTAAGGAACAGATTAGGATCTCAGATCCTCCAATTTTTCCATACTGGAAAATTCCATGCTGGGACAAGATAGATTATGACATTATTTGATTAAATAAAGGCTTCCGTGTAAAATAAATGATCTATCTTCAGATTTTTGTCTGAAGATTTTTGGAAAAACAGTAATTCTTGTCATGAAGTTTGTGTCTTCAGCAGACTGTTGGGAGCTTATGGAGAAGATGGAGTCTGACTCTTGTTGGAGGTGCATAGTGAAAGGGTGAGGGGGAGCACACACAAGATGTAGTATTGGAAGTGCTGATTGGATATTAGAGATTTTTTTTTCATGCAGTATGTTGTTACACGTTGGAATAGGTTGCCTGGAGAGGCTGTTGAGTATCTGTCCTTACAGATTCTCAAAGCTTGGCTGGCTGTCATCCCAACCAACCTGGTCAAAAAGATGGCTTCAGCTTTGAAGTTGGCTGTACTTCGAGCAAGATTGGACCAGATAGCCCACCTCCAGGTGTCCATTACAACCGTAATTAGTATATGATCTCTGCAGTTCAAACTTCTAAGTAACAGGATTTGAGAATTCACATAGGTATTAACTTGATTTTCTTTGTTTTCCCTTGTTAACATGGGGAAGAAAGTCCTTCTTTGTATGAAGCTTAAAAGGCGTCTAGCTAACAAAACGATGGTTAGAAAAAATAAAGTTCTGTGTGGAATTGCACTTATAAGGTCGCCACATAGAGCATTTTTGGATATATGTTTTTGATCTCTCTTGGACTTAGAAGTCTTCTATTACCATTTTCTTAGGGCTTTGGGAAGAAACTGGGGAACTTAAACAGCATTTTCTATTCTGTCAATTTTATAGGACTTCATACAAACTGACTTTTGGAGTAAGACTAACCATGTGGTGGAGACATGTAGCAAGCTCCTAACATTTAAATTTGTCTCATACTGATAAGGACCTTAAGTAGTAAATACTCTTGGTGGATTTAAATAGTAAGCTTGGATAAAGTCATGTTAGATTAAAGTGAACAATTATCTCTTGAGCTTTGTATTACTAAACTTAGAAACAGGCAGTCTACTAATTCTATTGATTATTAGTTTAAAGTAATTCTGTAACGAGCTTTGCTTGGGAGTAGTACTGTGGTACAGATGTTTGTGTGAATAAAGCTTTGAAGGTCACATAACTGTACCTTTCAAGCTTTTAAAAACAATATTCAAGTAAAAGTTTGTGTTCCTTTTAGAAATAACACTGATGCTAGTAATATGAATTCCAACCTTTTTAGAGTTAATTTTTTTCTCCATTGCTATTATATTACTTGCCTTTCTGGCTTTTTTTTTTTGCCAGGGTGAAGGGAACTGTAAGTTGTTTTGCCCTATTCATTGGGAAGGAAGGACAAAAATCCCTGTGTTTTTGTTTTGGTTTTGGTTTTCCTTGTAAATTGTGTTTGTAAGTAAATCTTTATCTGTCCATCCGCAAACATTAATTATTCCTATATGAATAATGAAAGTTAAGGGAACACAGACCTACTCAATACAGCTGGCTTTATTTTTAGAGGGCTTCTCAGTGCTTTGCTTTGTGGATTTAGAATTAAGGTTAAGCTTATCCAACTTCTATTATGCAGTTTTGTCCTGCCTTTTGGAGTTGAATATACCTGCAATATGTGTTTGGGTAATCATGATAGTATACTCAACAGCAGTAGTTTTGGATTTCCTAGGTAGTAGTGGAGTTGTCTTTGTTTATGAATGTCCGTGATACCCAAAAAAAGGTCCCTTTCTTAAGGAAGAGCCTAGTGCCACTCATAAGCTGCTGTTTGCAATAGCCAAACTTTTCTTGGTTAGTCTACTGTATTGCCACCGCCGTGCTTGCTCCGAAAAACAAAACAAAAAAATTTAGAGGCTCTCATTCAACATTAAGTTTTTTCTTGAAGTTATTCTGGTAGAATTACATTGGATTGTGATGCGTTTTACTCAGTAATTGCTGAAAATCACCTTGCTTGTCAGTATTTCACATTAGTCCCAAAATAAAGTTGCAGGCGTAGCAGTCTGATCACTTTGCGTATACGGAAGTGATTTGGGGAAGGTAGCCTTGTTTTTTACATTTGCCTGCAAGACAGTGTCTACATGAGGAAATAGTCATTCACACAGTAGTCGCTTCTGGGCAGCGTGGGCCGAAGGGTAGGATAACCTGTTGCTAGCCTGTTCCCCTGTCCTTGTGATACCCTGACCCGTTGGGGTAGTGAGAAGGCACTGCCTTTAAAGTTGCCTTCTGGAGTAGAAAGTAATACCGAGTGTTGTAGGTCGTGGGCTGGCTGCCTGGGTTGAGGACTAAGTTGGCAGTACCTACTCGGTGTGCCTTGAGGCAGCTATGAGGCACGTGGACATTGCGATAGCTGAGAGGGCAGTGCATTTTGGGTAGGAAAGCAATTTGCTATGGTCGCAAGTTGTTTAAAAACGCCTTCGGTTTGTTGCTTATTTCAGCTCGGTTTTCCCTAGATTTACCTGTCCCTTTGCAATGTATCTGCTCTCCTCCAAACTTTTCTGTTGAAAAAAAATTTCAGTCAGACTGCAGTTTTGTAATAGGAGAGAGTTTTCTCGTTTCCTTGTTCCATCTCTCCTCCATGCAGCAACGTGGTCTTTGACTATGGAAATGATCACACTATTACAAATGCTAATTTTTGCAGTAGCAGGGTGAATTGTTTAAGATGGAGGCTCTTGAAAAAATTGTATGGGATTTTTGTTTGTTCTTTAGTACAGAAAGCAATGTGGGATTTTTGTCTTAATTTATGGGAACAGCAAGAGACCAAAATGTGGAAGTCCTCCTAATTTTTCAGGAAGTAAAATCTTGAACAATTTCAGATTCCTGAAATTCTCTAGAAAGTAATCACCTGCAAGTTTTTTCTTGTGCGATGATCAGAACACATGCTTAAAACAGTCTTACTAAGAATGTTAGAACAAGCTGATAATATAAAATGCTCTATTACTAGAAATATGTTTGAGTTTCTCTTAGGAAAAAATAGTTCCTGCAAAAAATTAAACACTTTGGCAACGAATAAAACTGTTGAACTATATAGATAAAACTATAGTTTAATACTTCCTAATTGAATATATAAAATAAAACAAAAATCCTAACAGGGATGATAGTGGCGTTTGCAGTGAGTGGGGTGTGGTGAGTAGTGCAGCTATTTTTGAACCTAGTAATTTCGCTTTCCCTATACACAAGATTATTGTATCACGATGGTATCAATAACGTGACCATTGTTAATGGTGCCACCTAGTCATATTATACATTGAGCATGTTGATTTACGTTTAGGTGTCACATTTGCATTAATTTCTCCGGGAATTGCATTGTGCATATTAGTTGTGGAGGGTGAAGGTCAGGCTGACCGGCAGGGGCTGAGTGTTCTTGCTGGAAGAAGCTTGCAACAGAAAAGTCTCTCCCTATAGATAGGACTGATGAATGCTTCAACAAATTAATCTGTTTTCCACTTTTACATGGAAACAAATAGCTTTTAATATGCTTAATTTCAGGTTTGGTCATAGTGCCAATCAGTCTACTCTAATTAAAACTAGTGTTGGAAGTCTGTCAAGAGTCAGGTCTTGTAATTCAAAAAGGAATCTTGACCAAATTAATTAAACATTGAAGCTACTCATGCATTATTACTGATTTTTGCTTAGTCTTTTTACTCATGTAAAAATACTGTAAAAATACTGCTTTATATAAAGGTTTTGTGTATCTTTTTGGGCTTAGAGATGCTTTTCTTGGAAAACAAGTTTGACATACTACCATTTTTTTTAAATTTAAAGCTCTGTAATCGCCAGAATTTTTCAATATCCTTAATCTAGTATGTGTGTGTGCATGCGCGCTACACACATATATACGTGCATGTATGTGTACAGTCACAACTCTTAGGGCTTGGTCGTCTTCTATAAATTTGCTGAATTTGCATCTCTGCAAAAGTGGAAAACCACTTCCTTTTCCTTTTGTTAATGTCAGTCTTCTGTAATAACTCTTCTACAGTATGAAACAAAGTATTTAGTGTTAACCTCTAGGCTTATAGTTAATGTGTCTCTTCCTGAGATTGTTTGTTTAAAAAGGAATTGGAAAGGTTATTGTATATGCTAACTCCATTACAGGAGACATGGTAGTAATATGTTCATAACAGTCTGTTGATTGATTTCTTTTGCCAAGTTGTTGATGCTAGTATTGCCTTAATGTGAAAAGCCAAAGGAAAAACAAGATGTTGAAAGTACATGATTTTAAGAGCAGTATGTATTACTTTGAGGATGCACTACCTAAATTTATTAAAAAATTCTAGAATAGACACCCCCCACCCCCCTGTGGTTATTTGATGTTTTGGCATACATTTCCAAATATTTATACTCCTAAACTGATGCTAAATTAGTGATACAGTTGAACATCAGGTTCACCTAGATGTGTCACATGCTACTTGAAGCAGTTCATCCAAGCAGAGAAAACTCCTTGCAGACTCTAAATGATGGGGAATTTCTTAATGAAGTTCATAAACTGAACTAGGAAATTACATCTTGCCATTGTAATGACTATCCTGATATGAATCCCTGCAAACAAGAGGAGTATCATTTAATTTCTCTGCCTTGCCCTGGTGTTCATCAAGTAGTTTCTTTCAGTGTTACAGGTCATGCTTGTGTCTCTATATTACTTGTTTCACAACTGAGTTCTTAAATGGGGCCATATTCTTACTCAGTTTATCAGGGAAATGAGTATAGCACTAGTTCCTTGACACCGGGAAAGGACAGAAAGGAAATTGTAGTATTTGTTCACTAAATGTAGTTTTGCTAAGTGCTTTGGGGTTTCTTTTTGTCAAACTCCTTGTCTTTTTGACTAAGACACTAAATTTGGGCAGGAGGTCGTTTTTTGTTTAATTGTTTCCTTTTAAACTTTCTTGAAAAGGCCACAGAGCTGTGTATATTGGAGTTCACGTCCCATTTGGAAAACAAGGCCGTCGACGGCATAGACATCGTGGGCACAGGCATCACAGAAGAAAAAAAGAAAAAGAGACTGACAGGGAGGATGGCCGAGAATCTCCATCATATGGTAAGAAATCTGTTGTGCGAGCTCTTTGTGTATCTTGAAAATAAACTTATAGTAGCTACCCTGTGCATAAACATTGTTTTGTGCTGTTTCTTTTATTCTCACTGTAATTAATGTCTTTCTACGTACCATCAGGCAAGGATTTTGTTGTGTTTTATCTAAATCATAAGCTGCTGGAATTCATCCAGGTGTCTGTGTGAATGTTGAGCAGCCTGCACTGATTAGGTTAGACTGGAGCTTCGTAATACTCACCTGTAGCATAACAATCTGTTATTTAAATTAGACACCTTTTTTTCAGATTGTGTAGTCTTGTAGTACTCTTCCTCTGTCACTCAAGATTTTTGAAAGTATGAATATAGCTGTGAAGCAGCATTTGCCATGGTAATTTGATCAGTAATCCATTAAAATATTTTCTTCAGCCTTCTTGCTGTCTGTTAGTAATAGTAAAGGAATTGTACTGCCTCCTAAGTTTTAGTTTTGGATCAGACACCGCCCCCCTCCGGCTCACCCCTTATCCTCAAGAGATGATGACTTTGTCACATTGTTCTGAAATGAAATTATTTAGCTGTACTCCTAGCAGTTTTTCTTCAAGACCTCAAACCTGCTTTCATTCCTAGACTGTAATGAATGGGAAAGTTATGGTGCAATGTTCCACTTCAAGTGTTGGACACCATGCTGTTCGCTGTCACCTTTCTGTGACTAGAACCGTGTTCTACATGGGGCCAGTTCCCTGAAACAAAGGAGTTTTCAAATGGGAATGCTTTGACAAGTCCCCTTTTACCATTCTCCTACAGTTCTTAGTTTCATCCATCTTCAAAACTTCCCCTCCCAAATACAGATTATTATCGTTTGATCAAAAGCCAGCTATTCAGCATCTTGAACTATTACTAGGGCAACCAATCTATAAGTCAAGCTATTTGTTTCAGTCAGCCTGTTGGGGTTCCCCCCCCCGCTCCTTTAATTAGTGTCTGTGTCATGATGGTATAATTTATTTTGTTCTCAAAGTGAAAACAAGGTTTCTAGCTCTTCGGTAGATTAATTTTTACTTTCTTACTAATTTTGTTGTTGATGTTAATTTTCATATTGTTAATCTGTAGAAGAGCTAAAAATACTTAAT
This sequence comes from Pygoscelis adeliae, assembly GCF_000699105.1. Classification (NCBI taxonomy): domain Eukaryota; kingdom Metazoa; phylum Chordata; class Aves; order Sphenisciformes; family Spheniscidae; genus Pygoscelis; species Pygoscelis adeliae. The sequence continues at coordinate 3,378,316 of NW_008824808.1, forward strand.
TGCGTTATACAAACATAAATTTCCATATGTTTTGTTTTCAGAAAACAAAGAAAAATTTTAAAAGGGCCTGCTTTTAAAGAAACGTCCATGTTTCTTTCGTTCCTCTTCCCTCTTGAAGAGGATATTCTGCTGCATATTTCTAACTGAGAGCAGGAGATTTAACTGTTAGATGGTGTTTCTTGTATAATAGAAGTATGAATTCTTTTAATTGTTCAGTTTCTCCTTTTCTTCAAGACACGCCATCCCAACGAGTACAATTTATCTTGGGTACTGAAGATGATGATGAACACATTCCCCATGATCTCTTCACTGAAATGGATGAACTTTGTTTCAGGGATGGAGAAGAATATGAATGGAAAGAAACGGCTAGGTATGCTAAAAGTAGATTGTTTCAAGGTGTATCAATAGTGATTTTATTTAAAAAAAAACCTGCAAATGAGGTCTAGGTTAGAATTTTCATGAACTATAGGAGTTATTCACTCAATTCATGCTCAGCAAATTAAAACTTTTGTTGTTCTTATCCAACCCTGGAAGAATCAGTATGGTTTCTCAAGAGACTCCCAGTCTTACTGGTGCTGTGTTGACTTTCCTAAAACTGATCATGCCAAGCATTGTGAAAGGTACAACTGTGTTTAGTTATAAATACAGGTGTTCAGTCATGGAGCACGGTATTTACAATCTCAGAAATCTCTTTGCTCTATTATTGCTGATATACTAGTGTCAATTTTTTTCACTCAAACATAAAGAAAACTGGGTATTTACACATGTTCTTCTTAAGTAGTATTTGACTGATTTTTTGCAAATTGCATGCAAGAACATTACAGGATGCCACGATTATTTTTGGCCCATATTGGTTTAGTTGCTTCCTTCTACATATGCGTTGTAATAAATTCTTCTGCATTCAGTACTTCTAATTACCTTATTGCATGCTGGCTTTTGCAGAAGTTCAATTTACATAATGCCTGTGAGTCAGAATCAAGATAAATTTATAGTTACACATATTAGTATTACCTAGCTCTTAAATGTCTGACTTAGCACCCTAGGAGACTTGAACATTGTATACGGTTTGTTTTAGACAGCTTTCTAATCCTAAAATACTGATGAAACTGAGATAGGCAAATCAAGTAACAAGGCACAGTGCCACGCTGTTAACAAGAACTCATGAATAGACAGATATTGTTCAAACCAAAAGAAAGAAAATGGGTGAAAGCTAAAACAGTTGAGTGTGGTTAAAAGGCCTGATAAAAATGTTGTGACTGTCACTCAGTTGAGTTGTCTGAGAAAATGAAAGCTGGTATGAGCTGATGAGATTTCCTGTTCCATGTCATACAGAAGCCACAGGGAAGAATGGGATTGCTTGCCAAATTGTCTGTCTTCCAGGAGAGATATAAATATGTGTATGCATTTCAGGTGGCTAAAATTTGAAGAGGATGTTGAAGATGGTGGTGATCGATGGAGCAAGCCTTATGTAGCAACTCTGTCTCTGCACAGTCTCTTTGAACTGCGAAGCTGTATTCTTAATGGGACGGTCATGTTGGACATGAGAGCAAACACTCTAGATGAGATAGCAGGTTGCCGCAAAACTTTTTTTTTTTAAATATTTTATTCCTAAATTTTAATCTATAACTTGAGACATTTTTGATGGTGTCTTTTTATGTTCTTGAAAATACTGTATTGAAGAAATAGGTGTGTGCATGCTTACTGCAGTTTTCTTCATCTGGTTGTAAAGAGCTGATCCCACAGTCCTCAGTTAGAAGGAGCTATGCTGGATGAGGAGGACCTCCTTTATTGCATGTTTTAGGCTGAGGCCCAGAATTTGCCTTTATGTTCTAATCCCTGAATGTGTTCTTTGTTTCTACAGATGAAATGTAAATATCTGCCAGAACATTTTAGGACTTATTTGTGCACTTTAGTAACATAATTATTAATCATAACTTGGCTGATGTTAACTTGTTGCCATTAGTGCAGTTGATTGTTGCACATCTGGTATTTTTTTTCACCTTTATAAGAGGTGAGCAGAAATAAATTTTGTACGTGTTGTTTGACCTACTATGTTGAGCGTCCTCACTAATCACATGGTCATTTCGGATACTATAAAATCAGCTTTGAAGACTTCTGTATGTGTGTGTGTGTGTATATACCCCCACCCCCACACACCTGCTTAGCCTTGAATGCCTTTGAACGAGTTTTACATATTTTTCCTGGTATCTCTTGCTACAGGTACCACACAGTGGAATGCCTTCTCAGGAATCATGCTAGGCTTAGGGCTGACCAACATGTATGTGCAGGACAAGCTGTTTTGGCATTAAAAGCTTTGGCAGTGCTTGAAACATTTTCTTGTTTTGTTTTGAAATCTTCAAAATTCACTTAGGAAATTGGTATTCCCTTCCTATGTTCCTGACTTACTGAGTAAGAGTATTCAATACATGGTTTGTAAAAGTAACGTTTTGGTTTTTAATTTATTTTTAATAATTGAATTTAGCAATAATTTTAATACATAAGAAAAATAGTTATTGCTTAATTCTGTGTAAACAGCAGTGTTTTAATAGCAGGCATTTTAGTTGGAACTAGGATGTCTTAAGAGGTTGAATTTGTTTCAAGTTAATTTTAGGTGCCATTATGAAGCATGTAGGATAACAATCCTTGGCGTACAAATGTGTTGTCTCGTTTCCCTGAGCCAGGAATACCTAGTAGGTATTCTTGGTTCTTACAAAAAACAGGAGAGAGGGGGTGGCCGGTTTCCTTTTGAGAAGCTATAACAAAAGGTGGTGTGTTGCCAGTAATCCCAGAAGGAAGCTGCACTGTACTGACAGAGACTTTGCTGCATGTAATTTTGTTTGTAAGGTATTCTGAGCCATAACCTTTTTCATTGTGAAAGGTTCTATGTAATTGCAGTTTACCAATACAGTTAGGTTCTCGATACATTGGTTAAGACTGGCAAAATATATTTTAAAAGTTGTCACATAGGTTCATGTTGAATTGTGCAGGTGTTGGGTGGTGTGGTTTTTTTGGGTTGTTTTTTTTTTTTTTTTAAATTAATGAAAAATAAAAAGGTAGCTAAGAAATCTCAGCAGATATTTTCTCAGACATGCAGGCTTTCTTTCCTGGTGTGATCATACTGATGAGATGCCCTTTCGAAACTTGGTGGTGTTTGACAGCTGCTTAGTTAGTTTTAGATGATATAACTAGCTTTTGTTTTACACTTCCTCTTGTAAAGCATGTGAATCGCTTGAAGTTCGGTAGAGAGACTCGGGAACTTAGGGCATCTGAAAGAGTTAGGGAATTCATCTCATTCTGTAATAACTTTCACTTTTGTATAGTTGAATACTTTCAAAATAGGGAACACCAGGTTAAGACTGTCTTCAGAAATCTGTTATCCATTGTGTTTCTGTCTTTGTGTGTTCACTTCTAGTGGAGGGTTGTTGAATACATAGATGCTTTTTTTTTGAAAGGGAGTAGCCGTTGAAAGTTGAAGTAAATGACAATAAATTATAAAATATTAAGTAACGTATTTCTTAAAATGATGCTACTAATAGATACTGTCTCTTGGATCTGCCTGTTGTGCTTTCCTTATTCTCACATTTGCTGATTTAGTGACATCTTTGAAAATTTCCTGTGGATTCTTGAAGATGACTTTGCTAAAGAAAAGACTTTTCTTTTTTTAAAATAGATTTAATTTTTCTTATTATTTGGTGCAACTACAGTGTTTGAGTGTGGTGAAGGAGAGATTTGATAGCTATATATATATATGTATAATTTTTTTTGTTGTTGTTATGTAGATATGGTTTTGGACAACATGATTGCCTCTGGCCAGCTCGATGAATCCATAAGAGAGAATGTGAGAGAGGCTCTTCTAAAAAGGCACCATCATCAGAATGAGAAAAAATTCAGCAATCGGATTCCCTTGGTTCGGTCTTTTGCAGATATAGGCAAGAAACATTCTGACCCTCACTTGCTTGAACGAAATGGTGAGATAAGTTGTAGCATCCAGTTTGTTCTAACCTCTTAAATAATGTTCTCACTGGGAGATGAAGGAAAACTCAGCTGAAAATAGCAGATAAGTGTTTCCTTCTTGATAAGCAAAGAACTAATGATAACAATGTGTGCTATGTGTAGCTGTGGATGATGTTTCTTATTTTTTTGAACTTACACAAACATTCTACCTCCTGCCTGTATACATAGCATGCATTATTGTTTTGAAGTATAGAAATAGACCCACATTGATCCTAATGTTTTTTAGGATATGCTTGAATAAAATGTGTAATGTTTGAGGAATTTCAGCATTGTGGCATAGCTTTATATGTTTGTCAGATGGATCCTACTTGCTTATTCAGTCTTTATACTAGAGATTTACTTTGTGGTCATGTCATGAGTTCAGCGATGCTGACAATTACTGTGTTTTAATCCAGTGTTGTTATGTTAATATGACTAGAAAAAGTTCACTCTCCTAATGGTGAAGAAATTACTTTTAGGTAGGAGCATGTTTATTACTGTTTATTTTTACCTTGTTTTGTAGAGAAGGATCTAACGGGAAAAAAAACAAACAAACACAAACTCAAGAAAGGTGTTTGGAATATTTTTATAGGCTGCACTACATCTTTTATTGAACCAGTTGCTGAAAATATTCTGGAATATCAATACATTTACTCTAGACATCCAGTTCCAAAGTCCAAATAGCAATATATACTGCAGAGCAGCGTATTTTTATTCTTTTATTTCTTATGGCCTCTATTTCAGTCTCTGTTCTTTATGCTTTCTTTTGCCTTGCATTAACTAAGACACACATAATTTCAACTGAAATGTTTTACTTTAGTGAAAACTTAGTACTCATTTCATGAATCACTCCTTGAAGTGAAGTTTCTTTCCTGTCTTGAAAGATGCCTCATTGCTTAGAACATGTTCCACTTAGTTAAGTGCTTGTTGGGAGCTCTGAGTTCGATACATACTTGGAGTATGCTCCAGCAAATGTCCAAGCTTGCTGATACTTTTTGTTAGCTAGTGAATATATGCTGCTTGCTCAAATATTTCCCTGATAGTTTCAGAATTATTTTCTCTAGAATGAAAATACAAATAATTTATATAAGAGCATAATTCCTTCTATCACTTCTGACTTTCCTGTTTTGTTTAGCAAACATGAAGATTTCACATGTAAACTTGGTTTTGCCCATTCTTTAACACCTGTATCCCCAGTTGTAATTCTGAGAATTTTGTATTTGAGGTCTCTTGCTTGTCAGTTGCTTTTCATGTATCACTTCCACTTTCCAGTGCATTTTATTCTTAATACTATTCCTACAACAGAATATGGAATATATGCTGAAATAAGAAACTGGTATAACATGATGAACTCTTTGCCAGCATATACTGATTTACTTTTTCTTTATAATCCTATGGTTACCCTCTAATAAACCGGTAAACCAAACTTGCATATGTGCATAATACTTTTTAGGCTCCTTTTTACACCTGTGTGTGTTAGGATATCTCATGTTTGTGATTCATCACATATATACCAACAGAAGTCTAGTTATTACTGTAGTGATTAATACAGACAAAATCAGCCAGTTTGCTTTATTGGTCCTCTTGTCTTTACTGCACTGCAGTTTTAATAGTTGGTCTTTGAGGCTTTCGTTCTTAGTTTAAATCAAGTTTGTATCTGTAGGATCCACTTTACCATTGGTGGGGGGGGTGGGGGGGGAAGAATGTGACCTTTACCTAGGCATACTTTTTGCGCTTCCTTCTTGTAAATTGTTCTGTCGTTGTTCAACTTATTGGTCTCTGTAGTGCCTAGTATAAACATGAGACTAAACATGTCTAGTTTGCTGTTTCCTTGCTTGATGGCAAGGTATGTGAAAACAGCACGTTTTTGACTTTGGGGATTGTAGGAGAAGTAAGCAGTATTCTTCTCAAGGAGACTGCCATCCCAGGAAAAGTGTTTGTGGTAAACAGGAGGAATGGTATCGCTAAACCTTCTAATGGAAGTGCTGATATGAGGATAGACAGTCTCTCTTCCTGCTTAAGGAAGAGCTGAAATCCACTACAAACTTAAATCTGAGGACACCATGACAAGACTATGTTCTCTTTATATGAAATTAGTGGGACATTGAAACTGGATAGGGCAAGAAAAAGAACAATGGATTTTGGAGCAACGTGTTTGGTTTTAGGCAAATGGGGATACTTGGTAAGTCACAGCAAGAAGAAATGGAGAAGGGACTATGTATCTCATCCTCGTGCCCTCTTTGAAACTATGTATTGAGGCTACAGCTGGCTAGGAAACTTCTTATTAAAACAAGACACTTACTGGAAGACAGTTGCATTTGACATGATTAGATATGTTTGAGCGTTTCATTTTGAAATATTTTAATTTTAAAAATTAACGATTCTTTGTATATAATGGATGCAGCTAACTGTGAGGCCTTGTAATGTTTTGGCTGCTAATGATTTTTTAAATGTATTTTTTGGATGGCATTAAAGGTAGCTGCCGTGCAATTTGGAATGAGAAATTCTTTTAGGAAAACTTAAGAGTTTCAAGAGATACAAAATTTTTTTTTTTTTGTTACATTAACAAATCTTACTGGCTTTAAGATAATATCTTCTCCCATATATCTTTGGAGTTCTAATTAGTACTCATGAGTAATTTCTGGCTTTTCTAATGTCTGAAATCAGATTTGCTCATATCTTGTCTTACTTGCATGAGTGTGACACTTTTGGCCCGTAAAGCTTGCAATTTACTATGTAAATTGTTAATGCATATTTGTGTCTTTTTTTTTTTTTTTTTAAGTATATCCCTTTGGTAAGCTTCATGGTGTTTCATTTGTTTTATCTCAGGGGAAGGCCTTTCAGCCTCCCGCCACTCTTTGCGAACAGGTCTCTCTGCCTCAAATATTTCCCTGAGAGGAGAAAACCGTTTGTCAGTTCTTCTCAATTACCTTCTTCCTTCTTCAAGAGCTGGAACCCCGGCAACCTCAAGGTGTACAACCCCCGTAACTACCCCTCAAAACACACCACCCTCCAGTCCTACCTGCAGCCACCCACCAACCACAAGTGGCCAGCCAAGTCCACTTCAGGGCAAGGAATTGCTGGTGTCACCTGCCAGTGATGATATTCCTTCAGTAATAATCCACCCACCCGAGGAGGACTTAGAAGTGCAGGAAAGCCAGGAAAAGAAGACAGAGGAAAATATTGGCAAAACACCAGGCAACTATCAAAATTTAAGCTGTCCATGTGTGATGCTGTCTGGGTCTGGATCACTTGCATTGCAATGTTTTTGGCACATAACTTGGGCACAAAGGAATATGATAACGGTTACCTCTGCCTGCATGTTTTATTTCTTCTCAGTTGTGACTGTTTTCTTGTTCGGCATTTTTAACTTTTTAGCTTTCAACTAAAGCCAGCACAAAAATTCTTTACTTAACCTTCATTTGTGTAATTAAAAAGGAATATGGTATTTTAAAATATAATATATAAGCAAAATGTCAAAAATGGTGGCCTTTTCCTTTCACTCACCTACAGTCCACGTCAGGTTTTGCTTTGTTGTTTTTGTCAGTGGTTGAAGTAATGCTTTAAACGAGTGTTTGATATCCTGAGATAGCTACAGCCAAAGACATAGGGAAGTATTGGAGATGAGTATAAAAAGAATTACGAAGGATGCAATAATCAGGAGTGTTTGTAGTTTAGTTGTATCACGAAGTCTTTAAGCAGTTTTATTTTTGCTTTTGTGCTTTTAAAGACCAGAGCCATTAAAGCCAGTAGTAGTTTATGATGGAACTGGCAGGTTCAGTTCACCTATAACTGTTTCCAGATAGCTATTCATTAGTGCACTGCTTCAGCATCGGACACTTGATTACTGTTTTATTGTTTTTGCTATGCAAAATAGGATAAGGTAGTTAAGAGTTTATAATTGTAGGTCAGAGCTCAGCAATTTATTAATAAATTGTCTTGCAAAGCTATTGTTCTTTACATGTAACAAGTTATGTAGATGTATAGATAAGTTGAAAGGATGGAAAGTTCTGGCGGTGTCTTTAATTGTTTTTAGTAAATGTTTCATAACTTGTGCATTCTGCATACATACTGTTATACTTGCTTTACTTTTGCAAAATTATCACCTGCTTAGAGACTTTTGGATTCTCCCAGATAGATCATGTTTTTTAAGGGGATCACCTCTCTCTTTAGCCTTCAGGGTCCTCCTGCCTCCCCCCCCCGAAATTTATCTTGCCAAAATCTAGCTTGTAGGTTTGTTTGCTTTATGCCTATGTGTATTGGGGGGGGAAAGCTGATTTCACTCAGTTCTTTCATCAGTCAGGCTTTTCTTGGTTTCCTTCCTCGCTTGTTTAATAAGAATACACTGCTACACATAGCAGTGAAAATACGCTGACAGAGAAAAGGCTGTGGTTATCTGCCTTTTCACATTTTGCAGCCAAGTCACTGAAAAGGAAAGAGCAAACTATGCTGTAGGCCGTCATTTTGAGTTGGAGTAGGGGCCCCATCCTTGCTCAAATTCAGAAAAGTGAACAAAAAACTTTCTCTGACTTCCTTATGGGAAATGAAGAGAATTCACATGAAGATCATTGTCTCTCATGGGTGATCTTTCAAAGGTAATTAAAAACCAGAAGTAAAGTAACAGATGTAATTGCTTTTCCAGTTCTCATTTTTCTACTCATCTGACAGGAATGACAGCATGCCAGACCCACAGCCTTTAGAACCCAAGAGAAGGCAAATAAATGAAGATCAAGTACTTGATGCTATTATTATCACTATTAAAGCTTTCCACCAGAATCTCCAAGTCATGTTGAAATTGCGTTTGTGCCTCAAGGGGATGTTTCTCATAAAGGAAAAATCTGAAAGGGATGCTTTCCCAGTTAATCCATAAATAAAAGGCTTTCCAGAGAAAGATGAACACCAATAATGATGAAAGACATTTTTGTTTTCTGGGTTTTTCCCCCCTTTTTAATTCAGGAAATCATCTGACCACAGAAAGACACATTTTCCTTAGAGATGCCTTTGAAGACATTCTCAGACTATGACTTCAGGGCTGCAACTGGACTAATCTCTGGGAGACAGACTCAGAAGGGAACCCTGAAAAGGAAGTTATCTTCCTTGTATTAATTAAAATAAATAAAAAAATCTTCCTCGTCCATTCCACTATAGATTATGGTCTGTATTACCTCTCTAGTAATTCAGAATATTGCAGCCTGAATACTTTTTCCACGTCTTTATGATTGAGTTGAGTTTGCCTCCTGTGAGAATTAGGAGACGTTTTAATTTTCTAATAGATGGCTTTCTTCTGTTTAGCATTCATCTATCCTTGGCCTTCTGCTATTCAGATTTTATTTTTTAGTCTTTATAAATAGCTGGAAAGTTACTGAACTTAATGTGAATTTCTGTAAAAGGAGGGAAGAGGGGCACACTTTCAGTCTACCACTTGATTTTTATCAGCCAGTCATCAGTTCATAGTAAGTCAACCAGGCAAAGGGTTCTCTTTAACAATTTTTTTTTCTTTTGTCATCAGTTCAAGAACAGCTTTTGTTTTCCCATCTTTGAAACTGTTGAATAGTGAATTCCATAGGTAGAGCTAGGAAGAGAGCTGTGTCATAGCTAAAGATGAACGCTGTTAGTTCACCAGCATCATTAAGCTCTGTTAATGTCTGTGAACAACAGCAAAGCAGCCTGTTTTAAGGGGTCTTTTAGTTCACTGATAAATGTACTTTGAAACTGAGTAAAATAATACTTAGAACAGCTTTGCTTTTACAATAATTGCTTCTGAAAATAATAATTCAGAAAGGTTTACATATTTGCCTTCTAGGATTTGCCTTCTAATACTTTTTTTCACGTTAAGGCTGCATTGGAATTTATTTTTAAAAATTGATTTTTATTTCCTCAAACACAAATGTGGTGTGAGTTTGTATTTAAAGTTTTGTATTTCATAAATTTTGCCTGTATAAACATAAGCATGACTGTTCCAATATAATTAGGTGTTGAACTCCTCTTATTTACCCCAACTTTTTTTTTTTTAACTGAAGTGGAGATGTGAGGCAAATGGCTGTATTCTTGCTTTCTTTTTTCAGTAGATAATGTCCATTAGATTTTTGTGATCACAGTATTCAACTAAGTGTAGTTGGCTAGAAAATGCACATGATCTTTACTGAAGGAGTAGTTCTAAGTACTTTAACTTGAGTGCTCTTATGAGGTTTTAATCCAAACTTACTCAAGACTCAATCCAGTTGTCTTTTGAAGGAGGCAGGTGGTATATCTGCGTAACAACATCAAGAAGAGTACTGTATATTTTTAATGGTCCCCTCAGTAGCTTGGGTAAGACTAGATGAATTCCCTGTCTCACAGTCTGGAAAAACTAGGTAGTCTTTCTTTTAGCAGTAGCCTCCGAGTTTCTATCTACTGAAGCAGAGAAGAGAAGGAAATAAGTTCTTTGATTAGTGTGAGATTTGCATAGAAGTGTTCCACTATTAGAGATGATAATTTTTTTTATTCTGAGTTTCCCTGCAAATATCAGATTGATTGATGTGCATAATGAAATGCAGTATCGTACGGAAACGCTTGATCAGGTCTGAAAACCTGTAAGCACTATTTTCATGTGAGCAGAGCAGTCTGTCCAACTGCAAGACCAACAGAAAACTATTTACACATGGTTTAGTATTAGACAACTGTTCCTGTATCAGTGCCAAAACTTGTGGACCTTAACTGCGACTGGTTGGAGAAATTTTGAAGGCAAACCTTTTAGAAGAATCAGTATCCTTTCAGTATTGAAATAATAAATTAGTTTATGCTAATATGTAGAATCCTTATTCTCCATCTTCCTCCTTGATTGTCTCTCCGCTTTTTGTTCTAGTCTCTGCTTGCTTTTGCTCACACGGCAAAAAGTGCAAAATGATGCATTATTGCTCATCTTTCATCAGTCATACACATCTTTGGTTACCTTTATTGTT
>NW_008824808.1:3389274-3415542 GCF_000699105.1 Pygoscelis adeliae
GGAGGAATTGAAAAAAATTTCTATGTATAAACTTTTATATTATGGTCGTCTTCTGCAACAACTGTTTAATATTTTTGTTCTATTTCTAGTCCTACAAACACATCTTAACATCAACTCTTAAGCAGTTAAATACTTTGAACAGCTGATTTCACAGATCGTTGATTGCTGTTAGTTACTCTTGTGAATAATGCATACATCTTGGAGCAGAAGGGTAGAATGTGGGTTTTTTTGGTTTTTTGGGGGGTTGTTTTTTTTTTTTTTGTCTAGCTAACTGAACATAATATTTATAGTGTTGGTTAATTACCTGTGCATGCTAGGATTCACAAAGGAAATTGCAGGTTATTAACTTCATTTGGTTTTTGCTTCAGGAAAAACTACCCACACCACTTAGATCCCTATGAACTGTAAGAATGAAAATTAATGGTAAAGGCTTGGACCTGCATGTTTTCCACTGATGATATGGCTCTTTGACAGATTTTTGGAAATAAACTTGGGAATCAAATAAAGTGAATTCAGCTGTAATTTGAAATGCTAGAAAATGTCAAATTGCTAAACTATAAACATGGAGGGATGCAAGTAGTTATGCAGTGGTAGTTATGATAGAACAATAGCCAAAAGGTAGCCAGTGAGGACTTCAGGTTTATCTTGACTAAAGTGACACTTCACCTAAATACAAATTTTCTGCATGTAATACAATGTTTAGACTTTGGTCTTTGTCTAGATGTGGTTTTGAAAGCATGTTAAAGCATGTTTATCACCACATCTGAAAGGTCTAGTGTAGACAAGTAAGGCCAAATGCACTTCTAGTGCATGTTAAACTGAACAAGTAAAAGCTCTGTAATCCAAAAGATGGGATTTGGGTTTGGTTATGCATGCCTAGACCAGCTTTTAAAATGATAGCTGGGTAGAGATAACCGTGGCGCAACGTGGAATTCAGTGTGTTTTGAAGACCTGGATTACTTGACTTTTGCACCCTTCATTGAACCTGCAATTCAGTGTTGCTGGTAACATAGCAAGCTACATAAAATGATGTCTTAGTGCAGGTGTTAGAGGGAAGCTGTACATTTAACTTGAATAACTTTATTGTACATGCCGCTTTAGCTAACGTGTTGGAGAGACCATTTCATATAGTAACATCTGGTCAGATCAATAGTTGGAGCTTTGGTCTGTTGATTGAAATCATGGTTTGCAAACTGTCTATCCTTCATGTAGTACACTATTTGCTTGTACAGGTTTAGTTAACTACCAGGGTATCATCCTTGTAGTTGTTGTAGCCTGAGGCTTGCCGAGGCTTTTTACAACTGAAATAACTGCTACACAGCAGACTAGATAGCAGAGGTGTTTGCTTTTGGTGTTTGAGGACTTCTAAATACAGTGAAGATGCTATCTACCAACTACTAGAGCAGTTACGATTAAAATGTCAACAGTTGTTATTTTTTCTGCAATTAAAGTAGGTCTTGTTTTCTGGTGACTGTTCTGCAAATGGCCATCATTTGGGCAATATTTAGTTTTAATTTTTTTTAATTATGTCATCATTTTGACAACACAGTGACTTGTTAATGTTGCATTTATGATACTAATGTGGGGCACTCTTACTGAATAACTTGCACATTTGCTTTAAGCAAGCTGCCGCATTGAGTTTTGGTAGTGTCACATACTCAGTTCACTTCATACACCATTTTGAACTTGCCTCCTTTGTTTTAATTTAGGGCTATTAGCATCTCCACAGTCAGCACCTGGAAACTTAGACACTGGGAAAAGTGGAGACGTTAAAGGTACTGGGACAGGAGGAAGCAGAGAAAACAGCACGGTTGATTTTAGTAAGGTAAATAACATTAAATACCTTAATGTTTAGTACAAAATAACAGTGTAACAAAAAATGTTGTGGTTGTAACTTCCCTCTTAGTTACAACTAAGACACGTATATATGCATGTGTACGAGTGTACACAAGACATGTACTAAGACATAACTTGTACATGCGAGTGTCAGAATATGGCATAGGCTAAATGTGTCAAATGTTTTGAAACTCTTCCCAGTGGGACTGAACTTTCTGTTTCGTTTGATCCTTTCAGTATTTTGGTAACTTCAAGAGTGCAGCCACTGTACTTTCTCATGCAGAAGGAGATATTTTCAGATCTGCTATAAAGACTCTTATGAAAACAATTTTGTAGGTGGTGGTGTAATGGTGTGGTTTTTTTTTTTTCTAGGAATGACTTTTTGGGTTGTTTTTTGTAAAGAGGGCTTTTAAAGGGGATTTGCTTTATATGTTTTATGAGTTTGCTGTTCAAAAGTTATTGTACTTCTTAATCATTAGGAGCATATAATACCATTTTCTGAAGGAAATCTTGTGTAATACTGTAAATCCCTTGTATTTCTTTCATAATTCAAATTTGCTGGGCAAGTTCCATTATGGCTTTTACTATAAAACTCAAGTCTGTAGTGTCATCTGTACTGTTGAAACACTGTAAGAAAATTTGTTTGCCAAGTTAAATAATTATGTTTAAGGAAAGCTAACTTACACTGTAGTTCTCATCTAATCATGGCAGGTGCCATATATTCCTGCTCCTCTGTCACAGTTTTTATGTTTTTGCTTGGCCTGTCCTTCTGTACACCTGCCTTGTCTCCTGTTGGGCAGGAGTCAGCCTCCTGGCACTGTAGTTGTGGCACACTTGGTGTGGGACTCAAGAGGCCATCTGTAAGTTCTCTAGATAGCAATGTGACTGGTGCCTTGTGTGTGTGTGTGTATGTATGTGAACACAGAGTTCATGTGCTGTACCATTTTCTAATGCGCTTCTGTAATTATGTACAGAAATTAATGTTAAGATTTTTAGCCATCGTATTCTTTATGGATGAACACAGAAACATACAAATTATTTTTCAAAATTATGACATACTTGAAATACGCAGCTGTGAAATAACTAATTGCATTCTAGAAACCACGTGTAATTACATGAACTCTCCTTAGTTAATTGTGCATAAATTTTGTTAAGTTATGTCCTATCACGGAACGTTTGTCATGATAAGTAATATTAGAAAGGTGGTTATGCAGTTTGGAGTCTTTTAGAATATAGTAGGTGGTAGTAATTCTAACTTTTAGAAAATAGTTTATTATTCGTTGGCTGGCTGGCTGACATTTTCTACATGTTTGTCTTTTCTGTACTGTGGGATATTTAATTTGCTTTTTAATTTTTTTCTTTGTAGCATAAATGTCTAGTAAATACTGATAACCTTAATTATGTTATAGAATTTCTGCTAACAAATGTAAGGGAATAAACACTTGTTTCATCTTTGTATGAATAGGTTGATATGAACTTCATGAGGAAAATTCCTTCAGGAGCAGAAGCATCAAATGTGTTAGTGGGAGAAGTAGATTTTTTAGAAAGACCTATTATTGCTTTTGTGAGGCTCTCCCCTGCTGTGCTTCTCTCAGGTCTCACAGAGGTTCCGGTTCCTACACGGTAAATAAATGCCTGGAAAGTCTGGCTTTACTTATACAATAAGATAATAATGTTTAAGATCTCAAATAGTTGTAAATTTCTATACATACTCTATTAAGCTCAAGAAATGCAGACTTTTGTTTAATATGATGCCGGTCATTTGCTGCAAAATTTGAAGGAATGAGATCCGCCATAAAATTCTTTGAATGCTTTAAATATATATGATAATGCTGTCTTAAGCAAGTGCAGAAGTTGAAACTGATAGCTGACCTGGAGTAAAAGCAGTGAGTCTTCCAAGCTTGTGTTGCCATTTTAAAGATGGGCATGAAGGTTGTTATAGTTCCCTTCAGCGCGACAGTGGGGAAGAGTCCACTAAGTCAGAAAGTCTGTCTCATCTGAAGCTCTGCTCTTTGTATACAAATACTCTGTATATGAATAACCTAGGTGGTGGAAAAACATACTTTTTTATTATATGCCCAAATCTACATGATTGACACTGGGGTAACCAATCTGCAGCTAATACATTGAAGAATAGGTTTTCAGTCTGCAATATGCCATCCAGCCTGGTGCATGCCCCCCCCCCCGCCATGGGCCTTGCTAGTATACCCCCCCCCCGCCATGGGTCTTGCTAGTATACTGTGGGTATATTTACCACAGATGATCAAAATGTCAAAATGCAGGTCCCATGATGAAGGTAGCAGGTCATTTCATCAGCCATCATGGAGGACACTTCATTTTCTGTGCACGTTGATGTATTGCGTTGTTCTGTGGTGTTTGGCATAAATTTGTACATTTATGTTTTTGGTGTTTTTTTTAAAGTTTTAAGATGATCAAAGTGCTTGTTTATCTTTGTAATTTTCAGCTTATATACTCTAATGAAAGGCAAAAATGATCTTGGCAGTGTTCTTATAAATAGATGTGAGAATTTTCAGAGAGTAGCTGACGTTAGTGCTCATAATGTTTCTTGGGAAATTCCAAAATTTCTGCATACAGGTTATTTTATTAATGTAGCTAAAATTATCCTGTCCTAAACTTTCAGAATGGTCTAGACTTGCAGATTTGGAATAGCATACTTGATTCTGAAGATGCAATCTCAGTTTCAGTTAGGGTAGTCAGCTTGCATTGAGCTTTTTGTACTGTGAGGTGAAAGGAGGCGCTACTTTTTTCAAATGTGTTGTACTTGGGAACTTCATTTTCATGGAGTATAGGAAGAAGGTCGTGAAAAGAATTGCTGAGGTTCACTCTTCAGCTTGTATCCTTTTGAATTTATAAGATAATAGTCCTGTTCAAGTTTAAAAAAAAAAGTGTGGTAACTATTACTGTGATTGGAAATGGAGACTGTCTGTTAAGATATGCTGTGACCCACCCCCAGATTGGATTCCCTTCCCAAAATGTCACTTTTACCTTCTTAGGTGGTCAAAATGCAGGTTCCCTTCCTTTCCACTGACACAGGACCAGGATAGCCTGTATGAGTATGCCCAGTGTGTTGCTTGAAGTATATCTGTGCATCCGCTGTGTGACGTACCCAGTGACAGCAAGTGAGAGGGGTTTGACTCCCGTGAAGAGGTGATCATCAGGGAGGTTAGAACAGGTCATAAAACTCCTAGGCCCTCACTAAGGGGTCTTTGCCAGTGGGAATGTCAGAAAGGCTTGTTATTCGGAGGAAATATTCATTGAGCCCTAGCCTGTGGACTTCTGCTACTTTTAAGGCATTATAAGAAGTTGAAAAATTAGGCTTAATTAAGAAGATTTTGGACTAATTTTGGTTGAGGATTCGTGTTCCTTCCAGTAATGACTTTGAGGCCAGTCTTGTCTTAGTCTTGCAGTAGTCTTTAAGATCTGAAATGGTGAAGAGGATATTTTCACTTCACCACTAAATTTTCTTTAGATATTAGTTTGAAAGAACCCTCTGAATATATTCAAATGAGTCAGCCGTATTCATCGCAATTGCTTTCTCTACAGGTTTTTGTTTTTGTTGCTGGGACCAGCAGGAAAAGCTCCACAGTACCATGAAATTGGGAGATCAATAGCAACACTTATGACAGATGATGTGAGTGATGTATTTTAAACACTTGTAGTTAAAGAAGTCTAGAATAATGTATTTATTGACTGTTTTCAATAACTGTATTCTGGAGTGACAGGTTAAAGAAAAAAAACACAAACTGGTTAAAGGAAGAACTGTAAACTTATTTATTTCTTGTGTTAGTGAACTAGATAATGGTAAATTAACTTTTCCCCTTGACTTTCTTGAAGAAATCCTAAATGTATTTCTGAAAAAATACTTTAGCTTTGGTGTATAGATTTCATTTTTGTATTAAATTAGGAAATAGAGCTATTAAATAGAGCTGCATCTGATGTGAATTGCTGTATGTCGAAAAGGCCATGGCAAACTGCGTGAGCGTTCAGGACAAAAAGTTTAAGAATGCCTGTGATTGAGTCATCACAAATGTTTTTTTTATCAAAGAGAGGTCAAATAATTAAAATTAGAATTTTACTAGGCATTTGAAGTCATATGCTTAGAGCCCTGGTGGACGCTTTTAAAGGGCACAGGGGAATCAGGACTTTTTAAGACTATTGTCATCTTACTGAGCAAAATCAGGATGTTTTACTTCTGACTTTGCATTGAGCGCCACCTACCGAATTGCTGATAATTATTAGGGTTATCTAACAGGAATTTTAGTATTTCTTTACTGTAGAACAATTTAAAGTTTGGAAATGTAAATCAGAAATTGGTCATTTTACAATTGGGCAACTAGTCTGTGAATACAGTATTTGGTCAGTGTGAGAAATGAATGTTAAAAGCTTTAGTTGCAGCTTCTAATTTTTTAGGTAGGCTGATTTTTAGGAATAATGTAGATCACTGAAATAGAAAAATATAAATTATTCAGTGGTCTAAAAAGACCTAAACAGACTTAGAAGATCTCGTTTACAATTAGAAGACTTAATGGTCAGGTCTTTGGAGACAAACAGTTCAGGTTTCAAATGTACAGAAGCAATTTAGGATCATCTTCTGCAAACAGTTTTTTTAATAGCAAAACTAGCATTTTTTTTCTGGCTGTGTATAAAATGCATCTTTGGTTTCAGGGATTTTTTTTTTTTTTTTTAAATACTACCCGTTTGTCAATTCAGAGTTTGTGTTGTAGTAGCCTGTAAAGCAGCATAGGGGTTTTTTTTAAGTAGTAGGAGGATTGCTTTCATGTGCTTTTTAAGAAGTCTTTTAAGATCAATTAAGTTAGAGATATACAAATGAAATTCTTATTCTTAATAAAAACTGTGCAACAAAATGTTGCAGGAATATGCATATAGGTAGTTCTTAACGCAAAAGTATGCAAGTAAAGTAAAAGCCTAACTTTTGAGGACCTTTAAAAAAATCTCCCATGCCTTTTTAAAAATAATGAAGTGTTCCTTGTAACAAGTTCCTCTTTCAAAATAATAAAATAAAAATTAATGTTGGGCACTTCCTTCTTGTAGGTTTTCCATGATGTTGCCTATAAAGCAAAAGACCGAAATGATTTATTGTCAGGAATTGATGAATTTTTAGACCAAGTGACAGTCCTGCCTCCAGGAGAATGGGATCCATCTATACGTATTGAGCCGCCAAAAAGTGTTCCTTCCCAGGTAAAAGGGGGGGGGGGGGGGGGAGGGAGAGACAAAGAAAAATTTTACTTTGAAAATGCCATTTCCAAATGCAAGTAAATTGTGTACTGAATATAAACTTTAGTAAAGCATCAGGAAAGCCCCCACATCCATTTGGAAGAAAAAGTGGATTATCCATTTAAGTTTAAAAAAAAAAAGTGTTAATCAGTTTTCTGCTATGCTTTTAAGTAAATTATATTTACTGTATTTCCTTTTGTAATGCTGAAATGAGTTCATGTAACATCTAGGAGAATTGGTCTGAAATTGTACCCAAGTTCGTATTATAAATTTTATTGTTAATCTAACAATGATCAGCAAGAATGTTGTAATTCTTATAAAAACTTCTATTTGCATACAACATTGATTGAAATGTTTAATGTATATTGGCTAGCATATAATGTTCACAGAATGTTTAAGAAATAGATAAAAATGGATCATATCGCTCAGTTGTGATACAAGCTTAGAATGAGAGCTGGGGGAAGCTGGGACTCTTCATTTCTTCCCTTTCTTCCTCTTTACAGCTGAAAAAAACAGGATCAAAAGTGGGGGGAGAGACCAGTGCTCTTGATTCAGAAGGTTGATGTTGGTGTCGAATCCAGTGGTGGTTTGCCAGAGTGGGTGGAACGGAAGGGGTGACAGCAGTGCAGTTTATTCATGAATAGCCTGAGGCTACCACTTAACTTGTTTCCAAAATAAGCAGGGCTCAGGCGTTTTTGGAAGGCAAGGTTGGCTGAGAAATATATGAGGAGCTGGTGAGCAGCTTGCTCAACAGGGGAATGAGCATTTATACTTCAACTAAATACTGTGTGTGTGTCATAAAGCGAGGTCAGTTTCTGTTCGAAGCTAGAGGCTTCTGCTCTGAAAATGACTGAGGAAAAAAAAAAATCTAAAGATTTCTAGGCCTCATGGTTGAGCCTCTACTGTGTCTTGAAAAGGTCGGTTTTGTTTCATCATGTCTCGGGGTCATGTGTCTTGTAGAAAGGGGGAAAATTAATACTGTTGTGCAAGGTACTAATAAGATCTTTTTGGGAGTGTTGTACAGTTCTAGTCGTCTGTACTCAACAAAAGATGAATTTGGCAAATGGAGGACTGCTGATAAGATGGGAATATGAAAAAGGTTTGGAAGGCATAGAGCCTGTGCACGCTGTCTTTGAATTATACTTTTTAGTGTAAAGGCAGTCTCAAGGTATGATTTTTTTTTCCCCCTTTTTTTTTTTCTGTAGGAGAAAAGGAAGGTACCTAAATTTCCAAATGGATCTACTCCTACAGGAGAGACTCTCAAAGAAGAAGGCCATCATGCTGGACCTGAACTTGAGAGAACTGGAAGGTGTGTTCACTTCCCTAAATATTAGATACCATAAAGAAATAAAAGTGATAAATCTTCACAGTTTTTAATGATGACATTTGAACATAAAAAATCATGGTTTAAGTGTCAGAGCGCATCCTTTTTCCTTTTCAAGTGTTGGATTCTTGCCTATAAATGCCAATCTGCTTAAAGCATTTTCAAGCCTGTGGCAATGTTTCTCAACACATTTGTGAAGGATTTCATATAAGATGCTGCCTGATTTAACTAACTGACTTTTAAGAGTTGGGTTTTAATTATTAATTGTCAAGAGCATGCAATTATCATAATTATATCAGGAATATACAATTTTCAGTCTTGGGCTAGGTACTAAAAATTTCCATTAATGCAAATCTGTTTTATTAAACATGTACAAAATGGAACAACAAGGAATATAAAGTGGCAAAAAATACTTTGGTATTGGTTAGGTTTTCGTTAGGTTTCTTTTAGATCTAAGATAAAATGGAAGGAATTTCTTTCAGTTGAGTTGCATTGTTGTTCTCTGTTAATTCTGAAATACTTGCCAAAAAAGTCCCCAACATTGGAAATATGTGGTTAAGATTAAACCTTAGTATCTCATATGAGAGAGTAGAGATTAAATCAACTGAGAAATTCTGGAAAATATGTACAATGTTGTTATCCCCAAAATAATAAGCTTCTAAATGAAATGCATGTTTCTCACACCTTTGCAAGAAGGACTTTACAACATTTGTATTGATTTTTACCGTTTCGGCTTTGTTATACTTTTTGCCTTTTTGCAGACAGTATGTGGAACTGAGAAGTTAATTTCTGCCCACAGAATTATCTCTAGATTAGACTATTGTTTTTCTTAGGAACGGAATATTATTATTTTTTAAATAATTCAAAATAAAATCAATTTTTTGTAGGTTCAAATTATACCTAGTATTTTGGAGTCTTGAAAATTTTTTGGAAACTGTCAAAAGCTTTTTAATTTCTTGCTAGCAACTTACCCAGTTGAACTGACTTATGTATGTTTGGTTTTGTATTTCCATTTGTAGAATATCTCTGTACTCCAGATGAAAAACACTGTTAAAAATGATAGACCTAAATTTATTTATGGACCTAACCATATGTATGTAGAGAATTCGAATCAAAAAGCTACAACTACTTATTGGAGTAGTAATATTGAAATGTATCAGTGCAGTGGTCTTGGTTGAGATTTAGCATATTTCTTCTGTTCCTTGTTTGGAATATCATAAGACAGATTTGACTTCAAACATTATTTAGGTAAAGTCGTTTGCAAAGATATTTTTTCAGTATCTAGCCCATATACAAAAATACCTAGGCAGCTTTTAAAAATGTGGATAACCTGCTTGATTATATTTGGAATACTACTGAATTGGAATAGATAAGATTCTCATTTACATTTTAAACTGTTATGCTTTAATCTGGATTATGAAATAGCTAATTTGTGCTGGCAGTAGGCACTGGCAGTCATGTGTAGCCCATAGTTTTGAACTAGCTAGAATCCTTTAGTGTACAGTTTGACGAGTTTCATCTCACCTATTTAGGCTTTTTGGTGGTTTGATACTTGACATCCAAAGGAAAGCACCTTTTTTCTTGAGTGACTTCAAGGATGCATTAAGCCTGCAGTGCCTGGCCTCGATTCTTTTCCTATACTGTGCCTGTATGTCTCCTGTAATCACTTTTGGAGGGCTCCTGGGAGAAGCTACACAAGGCAGAATAGTGAGTACAAAGAATGGTAGTGGCCAGGCTTTTAGACCTTCAGAGGCAAGTCACTGTGTGCATTTGTCTCACTTATTTATACTTGTATTTGAAGAATTTACCCACAGCACTTGATTAGCCTGCCCCAAAGCAGATCTTCCCCAAAAGGTAATTGCTGTGGAAAATGTGGGGAACCCATGTGAACAGGAGAAGATGCACAGTGGAGGTAAAAAATGTTTATCCTGCCTTATTGGATGAATGGCTTCATGAATTGAGAAAGGGCTTGCATTGCCTTCTTTTTGGCTACTTAAAAATAATGAATAGCAGTAAAGGTGCACCATCCCACTAGGCCTACTTTAGGCAAAGTCAGAGGCTCAAGGTGGATAGCCAAGAACATGTACTGGCCTTGAGTAGTAGGCCTACGAGGATGATAATGCCTGCAGTGTATGAGTAGCAGTCAATTGTGTATTTAAGTAACGGACAGGATATGTATATGCTTTCACTAATGGTATGTTGTTAACAATAAAAGAAAGTGGCTAAGGTTTATGAGCAGAAAATACTCTTCATTGTAAACGACTTCAATATAAACCATACACGTACAAAATTTTGGTAATGTTACGTTGGGCAGTAGATAACACCAGCACCTTTTTAACCAAAATATCATTGCACTTTGGTTTTTGGAGCAGGGAAAGAATATTTAACATCAGCAATGTTAATAACTTACTGTTTGTGTCAATTGGCTTATGAGTAAACTAGTTTGAAGTGTATTTTCTGTTTTTAAATCTATCACGAAGAAACAAGGCTCTGTCCTTTTAGGGGAGGGAAGGATGTATTCAGACATGTCCTTTACAAATTTCAAGATTCTGATAAAGCTTATGATGCTATAAAATTCTTCTTGATACTTAGATCAAGTTTTTAAGCTTGTACTATATTAAAATTTAGTTAACTATTTTATCTCTTTCAAGTAATGCTGTCGACTCAGATTTTTGTTGATGTAGCACTTCAAGCGGATAGCAAATACGGAAATAAATTATATCTTTCCTGTGTGCTGTTTTTGCCACTCTAAATGTAGGAATGTTTATCAAAATGTCGATGTAATTTTTGAATGTACGTTACGTATAATTATGAAAGTATGTTCCTTTTAAAGCTTGATTCTTAAACACCTTCTTTCTTTTAGCTATCTGGAATTGTTTGCGGGTTTGTTCCTGCCTTCAGATACTTGGTGTGCATCATTGAATGTAAAATTTAGTTACTGCACACACATGTTCAAGCACAGTAGCTGACATTGTAAGGTACACAGTTTGTGTTTGAAACTTTCCCTCACATTCCCAGAGGTCATCACCTTCACAGTACTCTAGTCCCTGCCACCCTGATTGAGAGCCCCAAGGTTAATGCATTGACTAACCAAAAGCACTAATTCAAAGGTATCAGAACAAGAGACTGGGATTACATATATATATATACACTCCCCCCCCCCAATGTAATTAACAAAGGACTCATGTTTTCATTTTTAATAGCCCCAGTTCAGCAAACCATTTTGCCCAATTTTAGATGCTTTCCTGAATTGGAGCTTAAGTTTACATAAAGGTTGTTTTCTTAGGCTTGCATAATTGCAAAACAGCAAACATTTGAAAATTCAACCAGGAACCCTTTAATCTGTAATCCATGACTTCTCATAGTTGTAAATGGTGTAGTTAACTATTTTCAAGTGATTTTAATATCATTTTAGTATCTAAAGTCCTGCCCCTCTCTTTTGAGGTGCACTGTAACTTTTTACTATAACATTTTCTGCTAAAAAAACCATTTAATTCAAGAACTGAAGTAGGTACCTTGCTTCAATGAAAAGAAATGCATTACCAGGTGGGACATTGGTTTACGGCTCATCTATTTTTGGTGTCATGTATACATAAACCAATATTGTTCAGTAATTTCCCTTGCACCTCCACCTGTCAGTTTTTTCTTTTGTAATGCTTGGTTGACTGATGCAGGTTTGATACGGCACACCATATCATGTTTTGGTACAGGTATGTTGCTATATATCTATCTATTGTCTTTACAGAGACAGATAATTCTTTCCGTAAACTACATGTTGAGTAACTTTTTTTTTTTTAAACTTGTAGTAATTGTTGGTATGTTTTTCCTTCATAGCTAGCAGGACTAGTGACTTGTTCTCATGGTTTTGGATGGCTTTATGTTTCTCAGGAGTGAAGTTTTCAAAATCTTTTGTCCATGGTATTGTTACTGCAAAACTGTGTTAAGTTATTGTTGTCTCAAACATCAATGTTAATTGCAGTGTTTTTACATCTTGTCTTGTTTCTAAGTTAATGCATCTTAAAACTGTATTTATGCAGATGTGATGCTAAACGCTAACCTGAAAGGCAGCATAGTTACAGCAGTTTCTTTTCCCCCAAACAGAGCGCGATCGAGTCTCTCTTTGGAGCCTCATTAACTGGGATTGCCTATTCTCTCTTTGCTGGGCAACCTCTTACTATTTTGGGGAGCACTGGACCAGTTCTAGTATTTGAAAAAATATTATTTAAATTTTGCAGGTAAGTGATGTTTGTATTAGCTTGATGCACTTTCTAACTTTCTAGCCTGTTAGAATAGCTGTAATTGAAAGCAGATATGTGTTAAAAGTGGATGTCCATGAGATGTAAGTGCAGTGGCAAGAGACTGAGAGATGGATGTGGTTTGGCAAAGCTGTGAGGCATTGGTAAGCCTTAATGAGAAAATCAGTGATGAGAAGTGCTGGGACTTAAGTAAAAGTTATGTTCTGACTGTGTGGAGATGTTGGCTTTGATTCTGCAGGGGTAAACAGGGATTGATCTACCCTTTTCTAGGAGAAAGCTTCTAGGTGGTTCTGGAAAGATCGTCCCCATGATGCTTCCCAAGCTTAGGTAGTTGCATCTTCAATCCTGGGAACACCTTGCAGTGTTGCTTTGCTTTGGTGGAAGATGAGACAGAAAAGTTTCTGCTTCCTTCAGAACTAACATCAAGGATGAGAAAAGTGGTGAATACCTATAGAGCTTGGCCTCAGTATCTGTTTTCAAATAGAATATCGTATAGGTGACTTTTGGCTCAGTTAATACTTTTGTTTCTTTTTTCACACAGGGATTATGATCTTTCCTACCTCTCCCTGCGAACTAGCATTGGTCTGTGGACTGCATTTTTATGCATAGTGCTTGTAGCCACAGATGCCAGCAGCCTTGTGTGTTACATCACTCGATTTACTGAGGAAGCTTTTGCAGCGCTTATATGCATCATATTTATTTATGAGGCATTGGAAAAGCTTTTTCATTTGGGAGAAGCGTATGCCTTCAATATGCACAACGATTTGAATAAACTGACTTTATATTCGTAAGTATCAAGTTTCTATCTGTTAGTAAAATACATAGGGAAAATGTTTATAGTATAGAGACATATGGTTTACTAAATTGCAATGTGTGCCTCTCCGTGGAAGGGTAGGAGGAATGCTGGGGGTGGTATGGGCATGAGAAACCTCAGAAAAATTCTATTCAGGATGCTGTGGAATTGAATTTTCTGTGTTAACTATGGGTGGTTGGAAGGGATGAGGGGCTGTGACAATGCCTGCTTTAATTGCAGCTTTATTAAAGGTCAGCCTGGAGATTAAAAGTCAGAACAGGAGTTTTGCCTTGCCACTTTAGAAATCATGATAGTTTATCCCACCTGGGTGAGGATTATTTCCAGGTAGCTGAGGCATGGAGAGCTTCTGCAACTTTCACATGCTATGAATGCGGAGTTAACATCTTTAAACAGTGTTTCTTTCTACTGGAATTATGAGGGATACTTGCCTTTTAAAAAAATTACTTTTTGAGAGAGAGGAGAATAATAGAAATACAATACAGCTGTATTTTTTTTTCTTTCCCAGCTAAGTAGAACTATTAGTTCTGTTCATCACAGTAACTAGCAGTAAAACTATCAGTACAAAAATAACTTTATTTCATTTAAGGAATGCGATAAGCAAGCTATTTAGGTGTGTCTTTTTTACATTTAATTTATTTCTGTGGCAGTTGTATATTATCTACCTGTGGTGTGTTGACCTTGGCTGGACACCAGGTGCCCACCAAGCCGCTCTATCACTCCCCCTCCTGAGCTGGACAAAGGGAGAAAAATATGACGAAAGGCTCATGGGTCAAAATAAGGACAGGAAGATCACTCAGCAATTACCATCATGGGCAAAACAGACTTGACTTGGGGAAATTAATTTAATTTATTACCAATCAAATCAGAGTAGGGTAATGAGAAGTAAAAACCAAATCTTAAAACACCTTCCCCCCACCCCTTCCTTCTTCCTGGGCTCAACTTCACTCCTGATTTCTCTACCTCCTCCCACCAAGTGGTGTAGGGGGACAGGGAATGGGGGATGCGGTCAGTTCATCATGACTGTTGTGTTTCCACTCCAAGATCTCTCCTCACTTTTACAAACGTTCATGCATCTTTGGTACTTCCTTTCAGGATGATTCCTCCCCCCCCCAAGTCTTTTTGTAGTTCCTTTGTTACTATTTAATCCAGCTGATGGTCATCATCTTCCTCTTCAACGTGATCAGTTTTGGGCAAACACCCTCTCAGACTGTTTCTTGTATTCCTTTTACACATGGCATTTACACTCACTTTCCTGTCTTAACAGCTGTTAAGACCAGGCCATGTTGCCAGAAGTGGGCCATGGGAGTATGCTCACTTCCTAATTTCCCCCTTTCTTTTGGCTGCTCATCCTTCTGTTTCAGTGGCTCTGGGACCTCATGGGACTCCCATGTGAGCATGCTAAATTCGCTAATCTGGCAGAAACTGTACTGTAAGTCTTCTGACCCTTGCCACCTGATTGTGTTTTGCTACGCTAGCATAGGCAGGCCATGAGGGTGGAGAGAGGAAGGTGTGACATTTCCTTGGTTTAGCTCTGTGAGGTGTCACACATGTCTTTCAGGGCATGCCACAGACTTCAGCTTTGGTTTGTCCTATATTTTTTTTTTCTGTCACAAAACTGTAGGCGATCCGGCCTTTTATAATTGCTTTTTATTTTCTCCCCCCTTCCCCCCCCCACCAGAAGACAGTCTCAAATACTCTTACGTTTTCTGTTTTTTCTTTTTCTTCCTGTATTTCCACTTATCTACTTGGTGGCATCCTTTGTCTTCACTGCATTTGTTGAGAAATTTGTCTGTCAGTCTTCCTTCGGCTTGCTTGTTCATGTTACTGCTTTAACCAACTACTAAAGATGCTTTCTTTTCATCTCATCATACTTACTGTTGCAATTCCTTTCTCTTCTGCTGATTCTTAAGTCACTCTGCAACTACCTTATAGGAATTACTGCTTTCCAATCTTCTATTTCCTTTTGCTGTCACTTTAGGATTCAGTTATCAAAAGAAAGTATATTTACTTCTGTATTTTTTTTTAAAGTTCCCTAAACATTGTGCTTCGCAAATTTAGATTCTTTTTGCCCATGCACATTTAGTCCTTTTTCCTTCCTTACCTTCATGCTATCAGGATGCAAGTTTGCCCTTCCATGGTTCTTTGTTTGTTTTTCAGTATCTTGATGAATCTCACAGGAAAAGAGTTATTTCTTGCTTATTATCTGTTTCTCCTCTTCTGTATAAATGTTTATGTGTTAAGCTTATAGTTTGATGTACTTGAATAGCTTTATTTGAAAACATCCCATTAAATTGTGGTGGTGGTTTGTTTTTTTTTTTAACAACTGATGTGTACTTTTGTCAACCTGTCTGACAAAGGATTCCACAGTCCAAGTTTGCAAACCACTGCAGTAGGGAGGGGCACTTTTGCTTGTTCGAAAAGTTACTAAAAATGCATGTATGCAGTTGCTTTAAATCTGAGCAATTCATGCATTTATATCTTCAGTTAGCCGACTGCATACTCAAAAATGGTGTCTTAATTCAGGTCATGTGTGGATTGGAAGGCATGCCAAATGCAAGATAAATGGCTAACCCTACCAAAATTTTAGAAAAGACTTGGAAATGTCTAGAGGCTAATGACATGTCTGGTTGAAAAGGAGTTGCTGAAACTGTGTCATCTACACTAATTTTTTAAGGGAAATGGTTTCAATCTCTATTTTATGTTAGTGTACAGTAGGACTACTTGAAGTTTTAATCACTGTGGGACGTTATGCTGTATAGAAATCTAAAAACCTTAATTTGTACGCGGTCATAGAAAACTATTTGCGCCAAGTTAGTCCAATTATGTAGAAATCTTTAGAAATAACACAATATATATTATTATAGGGTTGTTAGAAGGCGGTGTCATTTGGATTTTTATCTTCCTCTTTTTATTCACAATATGTAGAAGTCCGCATATATTATCTATTTCATTTTCTTTTTCAGGTGTCATTCTATTTAAAAACTGGCAGATCAGTCATATAGTTAAATCAACGTCTTGCCTGCTTCTAATTCGTTAAAATACATAGTTTGGTTTGCTTGGTCCAATCTGTTAAACCTCCTGAGCAGTCACTTCTTTGATTCTTCATCTCTCCTCCCCCCCCCCAATCCTAGCTCATGTCATGTAAGGAGGAGTCTTGTACTCTGCTGCTTTCATAGATGGCTGGGCTAAACTCTGGTCTAAACTCTCCAGGATTTTTGAAATTACTGCGAATAGCTGCATTTTGGCACATACAGCTTGAAAGCATGTAAATTATTTTTTTTCTTCCCTTCAGATGTGTGTGTTCTGAGCCTGAGAAACCCAGCAATGAAACTTTGCAGGTGTGGAGGAGTATGAATAAGTCTGTGGAAAATATAACATGGAGTAACCTTACAGTTTCTGTGAGTATCTAAAAGCTATGTATATATATGTGTGTGTATATAAGTATGTATGTATAAAAAATAAATACCCACACATTACCAGTCTTGATTAATAATTTTCATCTAGTTTCTTTCTTGATTTGAACCTCGACTGTTTTCTTTAAAACTGTATTTTTGAACTCTCTTATTTCTCCCATAATGCTTTAAACAGTCATGGTAGTGGTTTGGATGAACAAGTCCATGGCAGTAAATACTAATGTCTGCTTGAGGTAGCCACTTTAATCCTGCTAAGCAGAACAGTCGTCTTTCTGAAGTGCAGATGAATATGATGAGGTGAATAAACAGGAGATTGCTCCCTTCAATTTCCTGGAAAGGATGAATAAATATTTTTAGGAAGATGTGGAGATGGAATCTGCAGTTAAAATGTGGTAGCAAACATGTTTCATTAGTTTGTTAGATATTGGTATAAAACTACAACAGAATCAAAGAAACTACCTAAATATTGATTGGAAGAAAATAATTATTTGGAAAATTGAAGGTTAAAAGAAAAGGGGAAGAACTATTTGAAGGAATAGGCTTGAAAGCATTACTTTCTGAACTGGATATTTCATAACAATACCTAATTTTGTGGGCAGGTGAAGCGGAGGAAAGTTTTATCATGTGGAAGTGATACTGAAGGCTTTTAGGAAGAAACATTTTTGCTGATTAGTAGTTCCTTGGGTGTGATTCAGTTGCCTAAATGCAGCTGTCTACAGCTGTTTTACATACCCTGGCATCTGGTTTCCACGTACATCTTGAATGATTTGCATCTGCTATAGATTGTGGTGCGTTTGCTAGCTGCGGTGCGTTTGCTAGCTGCGTGTGCCTACTTTGGCCATCTTAGGCTATCTAAAATGGCAGTAGATACCCGTGTATGGGCTCTCCTTGTGTGTGAGCCTAGGTGTTCACACTGAAAGTAGGAGGTGTTTTGCACAGCACAAATACTATGAAAAACCTCAGTGCTTTACTTGAGTTTTAGCGGTAGTGTTTTCTTTGTACCACCAATGGCTTCTAGTCTGCCATAATCACCTAGGATGGCAGTTTCTCTTGACCTTAGTTTTTATATTTATTTTATATTAATTTATTTTTATATTATTTATTTTATATACCTTTTCATTCCTTAAGCATCTTTAGTCTTCCCAGAGAACTGATCCAGAATTTGGTGGTGCTTATAATCAAAGTAGATTGTTAACAGGGAGAATTTTTGTCATAAGTTAAATTTTCGGTAAATTAACCTGTTTAAAGACTAGGTTGTGGCAGTGCTGCTTCCAACTATTTGATTTATTGGCTTGTTGTTTCCTTGTACTCCATGTGTCTACTTTAATTCTTTGCTTTGCATTTCAGTGAGCCTTTTGGATAGGGATCATCTGACTTTGTTTTCTTTTTTATTCAAATTCATTGTTTATGATGCTTTTCTACTTTACTAGAATTTTTTTCCTTACAGTTGGGTTAATCTCATTTTGTAAGAGTTTTTTCCTTAACTGTATCAGGACAAAACAAAGTCCAGAATAAAGAGGTGGGAGAAACTGAGGAGATCTCTTTTTTTGGTGTGGGTGGGGTTGTTTTTGTTTTTGGTTTTTTTTTTTTTTTAGTGTTTGTCAGCTGGAAAGTTGACGTTGGATAGGCTGCTTTTCATGAGCTTAGTCCTCAGTCTTTATGCATTCAGTCTTGTGATGCTTTGAGAAATAGAATAGAAATGAGGTGAATGTAAAGAAGTTGTTTCTTCTTGGGCACCTCCCAGCATTTTGGCATCCAGACATAATCGGTGATGGACACTGTGGCTCTTCTGGAACAGACAGCACACAATTTTGGCATTTCAGGATGAGGTAGTGATGAAGGAAAGAACCCCTTTTTTGGGATTGTGAAAGTTCTCAGGTGTGTTTTATATTGAAAGGCTACAAGTTAGATTGAATGTACTAAATGAATAAAACAGAAATTTAAGGAGTTTCTCTTTGCAGGAATGTTTAGAACTTCATGGTGCATTTCGTGGACCAGCTTGTGGCCATCACAGACCATATATTCCAGATGTTCTCTTCTGGTCTGTCATATTATTCTTTACAACATTTTTCCTCTCCTCTTTCCTTAAGCAATTCAAGACCAAACGCTATTTCCCAACTAAGGTAATTCTGATTAGAGACTATTGTTATCTTGTGATAAATACATTAGTATAACTTAAGAGTTGAATTTTTTATTTTGCTTCAGAACTTTTTATTGAGAGATTTCTTTTAAGACAGAAAAAGAAATTAAAAACAGAAAATTGGCTAATAATTCAAAAAATGAAGACATTGGAGTAAATAAATTGGCTGCTGAAAATGCAGTGCTTATTCTCTGCTTTCCTATAGTTACAACAAGATGTTCTAAACATTAGAAGACCTAAGCAGTCTGTCTCCCGATATTAATGGGTATTGCCAGGTATCATTTGGAGAGATAATATTGCTGCTGTTTTCCTCACCTAGCTGTACAGAGCAATTGATTGCTTTCCCCAAACTGCTGACCTATGAAGGGTTCTGAGCGGTTCCTCAGGGGATTACTATTTCTAATAGAGCCTAATATAATGATTATCCTTGGACTGATTTGCACAACTTACTTCTGCTAGCCAAAATAAAATGGTTAGATCTTGTCTAAACCTCAGCTGATCCCTACAATGTGTTCCTAATGTTTAATAAAGCCACCTTTGATAGCCTGAATCTGTTGCAAATTGTCCCCCTCCTATCTAGTAAAACATCAAATGCATGAATATTAATTTCAGAACAATTCAGTGATGTCTTTGAATTAAGCTACAAGAGACTAGCTGTGATGGCCCAGCCTCCCAGTAGGGTTGAGAGGACAGGAAGATAAGGAAGGAGTTACTTTAAGTAATTTGCTGCTTGCAGTAGATCACTTTAAATGAGATAATTGTTGTACAGAATACTTACCTTCTGCAACTTCATGCTATGCTGGCAGGCAGCTTAAATTTTAAAATAAAAGGAGAAAATATATACAATGTTCAGTGGTGTAGTATAATATAAATAGACTTCACTATTCATAGGGGAGAAAACTGACTTTCTGTACATGCAAATTGTAATGATGAAAAAGCAAGAGTTAACACAAGTCTTTTCTTTATAGGTGCGTTCTACCATTAGTGACTTTGCAGTATTTCTGACCATAGTTATCATGGTTTTGATTGACTATCTTGTAGGAGTACCTTCTCCTAAGCTTCACGTTCCAGAGAAGTTTGAAGTAAGAAATAAAACCTTTTAAAAAACTTAACTTTTTAAGTGCTTGACTGCCAAAAGACAGTAGAACAACGGAATTGTATAGAAACAGAAATTTATCTTTTCTACTTACAATGTAGTTGATGAAGTAATCTCCCTTTTCTGTTTTGGATGTATATCTCATCTGACAGAAGAGACTATGCTTTATATTCTAATATCACTGAAAAGGAAGCATTCTTTTGTGCAAATGTGCAGAAATGAAGGAATGGAATGGATTTGTTTTAATTTCTTCCCTATAAATGTCACATTCGCATGTAACAGCTAAATCAGTCTTTTGGTTAAAGTCATTGGAAAAAAAATCTAAACACATATTTAAGAGACTGTTGATCTGTTTCTTGCAGCTATTTGTATCAATAAAATTAGCATGTTATCTTAGTTGTTTAATTCTTATTGTTGATGTTTGTTTTTTCAGCCCACTCGAAAAGACCGAGGGTGGTTCATAGATCCTCTTGGAAGCAATCCTTGGTGGACGCTCTTGATCGCTGCTGTTCCTGCTTTACTCTGTACCATTCTCATTTTCATGGATCAACAAATAACAGCTGTTATTATAAACAGGAAAGAGCATAAGCTGAAGGTAAAAGTCATTTTCGCAAAACTCTAATGTTGTGTAAGTCAAGTTTATTTTAAATCAGATTCATTCTGCAAGTCTGTGAAGCATTACCAACAGCTACTAAATAAATGTATATATTGACTAATAAAGAACAAATATAATCTTGTGGATGCTCTCAAAGTATCTAGCTTTTGCAGTTATCTGTTACTTACCAGCTAAGTTATAAACACGGTATCGTATAAATAGAAAGTTTATCAAATGATTTGTTTGCTTAATTTTACAGAAAGGCTGTGGTTATCATCTTGATCTGCTCATGGTTGGTGTTATGTTGGGGATATGTTCTATCATGGGCTTACCATGGTTTGTTGCTGCAACTGTCTTATCTATAAGTCATGTTAATAGCCTGAAAGTTGAATCTGAATGCTCAGCACCAGGAGAGCAACCAAAATTTTTGGGAATCCGGGAGCAGCGAGTGACAGGATTGATGATTTTTGTCCTGATGGGGCTGTCGGTGTTCATGACCTCTGTGTTAAAGGTAAAAGACAGTTTTTCCAAAATATTTGTATTTTCTCTGTGCTTTTGATTTTGATATTGTGATTTAGCATTTTATAATGTTAAGAAGTTTTATTATGTTAAGTAAAATATGCCTGGACTCATTCTCAAATTGCCTTTTTAACAACAGGTGTTAGTTGAATAGAAACGATGGGGGGAGATGAAAGAAAATGAAATCTGAGCAAGCTAGAAATGTAGTAAATAGTGAAGAAAGCAACCTTTGTCCATGTTACCTGATTTTCTTGCCAGCTATTTTTTAGTTTCTCAAGTGCATGTTACCTAAAATAGTTCTGTAGTTTTTATGTGAGTGCCTAAATGGAGAGAGAAAAGGAGTGTGATAAAGATACACAGTTACTTGAGCAGAAGTAATATAATATAGCAGAAGAAACAGAAACATCTGGTTTAAAAAGTGATCATCAGAAGCGACAATGTTCACTTCTCATTCTTATCTTCAGCTTATTAAACTTCCTTTGATGTTTAAAGTGTCAAGATTATCTTATGCATCATCACAGTGTAACAGAGATTTTTGCAGGTAGTATTGTGGCCTCAGTTTACACTTTGCTTCTTAATTATATCTGTAATTCCCTTCTGAAGACTTTATTGGAAGAAAACCAAACAGTTCAGCTGGCTTTTTGCTCAGATTTGAGTAAAATTCGTTCAACTTCTGCTTTGTTGTTTCAAATCCAGTAG
Organism: Pygoscelis adeliae; assembly: GCF_000699105.1. Classification (NCBI taxonomy): domain Eukaryota; kingdom Metazoa; phylum Chordata; class Aves; order Sphenisciformes; family Spheniscidae; genus Pygoscelis; species Pygoscelis adeliae. Next base: position 3,411,223 of record NW_008824808.1, read on the forward strand.
TTAAAAGGAGAAATGAAAAAACTGCCAAAATAGCAGATACGGCATAAATTGCATAATTGCTAATACTTTTAAAGAACTTTATAGAAGTCTGTTTAAAGACAGCTCACAAGTCATTTCACAGAAAGGTAGCTTCTAATGGCTGTTCAAGTTTAGATAATGGGAAGAAAGAAACCTATAAACACACAGCTATAGTTTAGTAATTAGAGCTACATATTACAAATTCTTAATAGTTGACCATTTGTATGTGTTAAAGAATGTAAAGGTCTGAAAACAATAAGGCAGTAGCAGTTATTAAAAATGAGTATTCAGATTTGACAATCTGGTTGAAAAGCTAGCAAGAGCTCAGCTGTATAATGCAAATGATCAGAATCAGAAGCAAAAATATTGAAATAGATTTATTGTTGCTCAAAAGCAAAAGATAAAGGTGCTGATTGCTGAAGTGAGGTGTTTACCCCACGTTTTAACAGCTGATTCTTAGAAACTAAGACTTCTATTTTTTATGGAACCAACGGTAATAGGAATGGAATTATTACTATTTGCTCTTTATGAAATGTTTTTCTTCAATGTGAATGGCTGTTACTGTTCGAAAGGAAGGAGAACAAAGCCTTGCATCTGTAGGTTGCTGTGCTTTTGTTCCATGTATGGATTTATACTGATTTAATGCAGTAGAAGTTAACATAAATGAAGTACTAGCATGTCAAATTATAGAGGTTACAGTGAAGACACTAGCGCTTTTTTTTCCCATACACACACGTATATATGCAGTAATGAATCCCTAAGGCATAGTTTTATTCTACACTATTTAAGTTTCAGTAAAGGCTTTTGTTCAGGCTTGATAGCAGCAGTTTTTATTAAGATTTCAAATTGTGTCTTGGCTGTCCTTTTACTCAGGAGTTTCATGAATTCAGGAGCAAAGACAGCTTTTCTTGCTTTGTGTAGGCTGCAGAGGTTTGATGCAAGTGCCACTGAAATCGGTGGACAACTTCATTATCTTAGTAAGCTTTAAATTGATCTGCTTATCGGAGCAAAATTTAGCCCTTAATAATTAGCGGATTTTCATAGCTCAGTAGGTATGGTGGGTTTTTGTTTCATCTTGCACAAATGCAAGATTAGTGATCAAAAGCAAAACTTCATATGGCAATTTCATGAAGTTGATAGTCTCACTACAGTTCCTATCAGATAGCAACATAAAGCAGCATACTTAGCATTAATAGAAATCTTGGTTGCCACCTAAAATTGAATGAATAGGCAGTCAGGACTGAACTACTTTTTTAATCCTGGTGGTAGCCTTGTTAGCTCTAGATTTTTTTGCTGCTCAATGATGCATATATTTTCTCTGTATTTATAAAGAGCCTCGGCTTTTACAGACTTCACTTAAGTAAAATATAAAGTAAAAAAAATAACTTGGTCCATGTCTTTCATTAATACTTACTGCTATCTTATGCCATGTTGATTTCACAAGTGACTGTGTGGGTGTTTTTTCCTCCCCAGTTTATTCCAATGCCAGTTTTGTATGGTGTCTTTCTTTACATGGGAGTATCTTCATTAAAAGGCATTCAGGTAAAGTCTGATTTTAATGAGCAATTTGCTTTTGTTTAACACTAAATAAAAATGAAACTGTAACACATTACTTTGTGAGCAACAATAAAGTTAGCCCATATTGTCTGAATAGCATGTAGGATACTTTCCTGAGTGTCATGTTCAGATATTTGTTCTTGCCGTGTTGTGCCTTCACTTCAGTTCTTTTGCATTTAGTCTTTCAGTAGTGTAGCTGAGCAACAAACTTTCTGAAATATTCTGAAATTTTGTAGTAGTAATGAGAGGCGGGGAAAAAAAGCCAACAAAACAGCCCCCAGCCCCACGTCCTTGAATATTCAGTGCCCTTCATTAGTATTTTATTTGGGATTAACTTATGTTTCTGGAGTCCCCTAAAAATGTTTATTTCTTTCTGGAGGGGAAGAAAATAATTAACTGAAGGATGATTTTATTTTTCAATGCAGTTTTTTGACCGTATAAAACTGTTTGGAATGCCTGCGAAACATCAGCCTGACCTGATTTATCTACGTTATGTGCCACTCTGGAAGGTCCATATCTTTACAGTTGTTCAGCTCACTTGTCTTGTTCTGTTGTGGGTGATTAAAGCCTCTGCAGCTGCTGTTGTTTTCCCTATGATGGTAAGTTACCTGTTTTACAAGTTAATAATTTTCCAAGAGCACGTGCATCATCCAGGATCCCTTCAGAACATATTTGCTGCCTTAAGAAAGAGGGGAGTTGGAAAGAAACAAAAGAACCCTTAATACAATTGTTCACTTTTGAAACACAAGGACTTTTCATTTCCTGAAAATAAGCAATTCAGTTGTGAATAGCTATTGATAGTGGAAATTATTTAACTTCATGTTAAGATAAAACTAATACTACAAAAAAAGGCTTCAGTTAAAGATTCTGAATATACTGAAAGTGTGTGTGTGCGTTTTTGTTCATTTAAATAGTTTAATATAAATGATTCCATTTCTGGTTCCCTTAAGGTTCTGGCATTAGTGTTCATTCGCAAGCTCATGGATTTATGTTTCACCAAAAGAGAGCTTAGCTGGCTTGATGATCTTATGCCAGAAAGTAAAAAGAAGAAAGAAGATGACAAAAAGAAAAAAGAGAAAGCAGTAAGTGTGAAAACAATCAAACTAAGCATGTAGTAAATTACTAGAATATACTTAATAAGACTTAAAAGAATTTCAAGTGGCCTGAGCATATGACCTTATATACCAAATAGACATTTTGAAATTCTTTACTAATGAGATTTAATGCTAGAGGAACTATTACTGGCAATTAAGTTAAGGAAAAGTCACTGTTTCAATGATGCTATTATGAACTATGACTCTTATTTGTGATTAAAATTAGCAAGCAAAGTGGAAGGAAGCAGTTTTTAGCACAAAATGTTGTTTTCTGTGTCTTTCATCAGGTTAGAAGGTGGGTGTGGATGGGAGAGAAAAGCAGTGGAGTAGGGATCTTTACCCTGCTTAAATTAATCACAAAACTGTTCATATCAGGGACATTTGGCTTGTGTGTCTTTGCAGAGCTGTAGTTAAAACCAACAGCTAGTTACGAATCATATAGTAATATAGCTTGTATAAATTCTCCATAAAAGTCTTATTTAACTGTACATCAGCTAGCTGAATTCCTTACAAAACTTGTAAGACCCTCCTTCCCCACTCCCCCATCCCCGTACCTGGATAAAACACTTCTAAGAAAAAAGGTCGTAAACTATACCTCCTGCATTCAACTCGAGTACCTACGGGGAAATGCGCCTTACCCTTATGAAAACTAACTGTCAGCATGAGATACTTCCTTGATTTCTGCTGCATGAGCAATTTTATAAACTTTTTACTTGGAATTTACAGGAAGCAGAGAGAATGCTTCAGACAGGGGACAATGAAAGTGTACATCTTGCATATGGAGAAGCAAATTTGGATTTTCCTGTAAAAAACCTAAAATACAGGTATAATAAAATGTTGGTCTTTCAAGAGTTTTTGTATCACGTGCTGTAATTTGCTTTATATTAAATTGGTTATGTAGGAGTTGAATTAATTTTTTTTCCCAAACTTGTAACTCAGCCATGATTAGGAAGTATGAAGGTATATCTCATGGTGCTATAGTAGCGTTTTTATGTTGCATTGTTCTTTAAAACTGCATCTTAATTATAAATTTACATGACCATCTTGAACAGATCAGATGACTCAATTTCGACCAGCTGTACTCAAGGTGAAGAAGCTTCCTTGGTCAGTTTTCATGGAATACTTGTGTGTTACTGTGCATGAAATACCAAGTATTAAGCAACTAATAGCATCAGTTGAGCCGTGTGTTTACCAGCCACTTGGATTTTTCAGAAGTCGTCTAAGTGTGCAGTTCTTTGATGGTTTATTTAATTGAGGGCTAAAGTCTATAATTTCTGTGATATAAAAAAAATGTTTTACAGGCAGCCATTTTTACTTTAAAAGGTCATTTTCTGAAAGTAAATGTGAGGAGAGGATTACTAGTTCTCTTCCAGAAAAGGAAGTGCTGGAATTTCACTGATGGAAAGTTCCTCCAGCACTGGAAGGCGTTTTGTCCCAGTATGTATCTCCCTTACTGGGGATGTATTCAGCTGAGTTGTCAGGTATTCTACAACTGTTCAACACACCCAGAAGATGTGACAGATAAATAGCTTGCCAGCTTTTTTTGCCTCTCTAATACTAAGGGTTCCTAGGTTAAAAATTGGCTTTCCTGGGTAGTGTCAGGCCTACCCTGATCTGAGTTGGGAACAGGCAGATTTTTGGATTAGACAGC